>NC_048301.1:8485656-8586119 GCF_013100865.1 Trachemys scripta elegans | reverse complement strand
TGTCAAGTATCAGGGGGTAGCCGTGTTAGTCTGTATCTACAAAAACAACAAAGAGTCTGGTGGCACCTTAAAGACTAACAGATTTATTTGGGCATAAGCTTTCGTGAGTAAAAACCTCACTTCTTCGGATCCGAAGAAGTGAGGTTTTTACTCACGAAAGCTTATGCCCAAATAAATCTGTTAGTCTTTAAGGTGCCACCAGACTCTTTGTTGTTTTTGTAGATACAGACTAACACGGCTACCCCCTGATACTTGACATTTGGGAATAGTGTTGACTCAGCAATGCATGCAGCCAAACTGGTGCTGACCCCTCAGGCTGGACAAAGGCAAACTATAGAGACAAGGTGGGCGAAGTAATATTTTTTATTGGACCAACTTTTGTTCTAGAACACTGGATTTATGGCTTGTTCCAGCCATCTGTAACCCACTGACCCCTCTTGTCCTATGACTGCGGAGGTGTTAACGGGCCACTCTACCCTGAATGGTCCCTTACAATATGTGCTAACTACTAACCCTAAACCATCTGTTCCGCCCTGCATTTTGCTGGGAGGCTGGGAATTCCTTTCCCAGACCTGACAAAGAGCTCTGTGGCTAGAAAGCTTGTGTCTCTCTCATCAGCTGAAGTTGGTCCAATAAAAGATCTTACCTCACCCACCTTGTCTCTGTAATATCCTGCCACCAACAGGGCTACAACTACACTGCATAAAGGCAAACAGTGTAAATTAATGACAGGTTTCAGAGTAGCAGCCCTGTTAGTCTGTATCCGCAAAAAGAACAGGAGTACTTGTGGCACCTTAGAGACTAACACATTTATTTGAGCATAAGCTTTCGTGGGCTACAGCCCACTTCATCGGATGCATGTAGTGGAAAATATAGTAGGAAGATATATATATACACAGAGAACATGAAACAATGGGTGTTACCATACACACTATATACCTACTGTATTTTCCACTACATGAATCCGATGAAGTGGGCTGTAGCCCACGAAAGCTTATGCACAGATAAATTTGTTAGTCCCTAAGGTGCCACAAGTACTCCTGTTCTTTTTGTGTTAATTAAGGAATCAGCACTGGTGCCACTACCTTGATTGCCGGGCACTAATGGCTGAGTTAGTGGACAAGACTTAGGCCTGGTCCCCACTAACCCCCCACTTCGGACTAAGGTATGCAAATTCAGCTACGTTAATAACGTAGCTGAATTCGAAGTAGCTTAGTCCGAACTTAACACGGGTCCAGACGTGGCAGGGAGGCTCCCCCGTCGATGCTGCGTACTCCTCTCGCCGAGCTGGAGTACCGGCGTCGACGGCGAGCACTTCCGGGATCGATTTATTGCGTCTAAACCAGACGCGATAAATCGATCCCAGAACATCGATTGCCTGCCGCCGGTAAGTGTAGACGTACCCTTAGAATCTAGTTAGCTCTTGCTTTGGCCGTGTGGGTTGATTCTCCAGTGCCTTGCACCCTGGTTGATGATTAATACTACTGAGTGGATGTGAAATGCTACCAGATTACAAAGGAACTTGATATAATTGTTTGTTCCGTGCACAATGGGTTTCTAGTCCATGATTGGGGCTCCCGGGAGCTGTGGGAATTAAATAATAATAATACATAAATAATAATAATAATAATACACACATCTTGCACAGGTGAAAATGATGACGTAAGGTGCAAGACCGTGGAGAATAAGGCGTGGTGTCTATTTCCCTATTCACTCACACTCCTATTTACTTCTAGGCCTCCTTTCAGAATACTTCATTACGAAGCAGCAGGAATTGACCCACAGGTAAAGCTGAACTTAGATTTTCCCTGTAAATCTGACTTTTTAAAACACTCCCCTCCACCCTCAGCTTTCTCAAAAATAAACTGAGCCCCCCCTCCCCTCCCCAAATTCCACCTGCCACATCTCCACACCCAGTGGGGGTTGGACTAGATGACCTCCCGAGGTCCCTTCCAACCCTGATATTCAATGATTCTATGATTCATCCCTGGGATGGGAATTTTTGGGAAGTTTGGTGAAATTCAGAGAGAGATTTGAAAGTTACGGTGTCTCAAAAGTGTCTCTGTCATTGGAAAATGCCCTAATTCTTTCTTTTGTGGGGTGGCGGGGGGCTCATCCTGTCTCTAGAAGGGTTTGGTGTCCAGCCTCCATGTTTGTTTTATTGGCTTTGCTGGGGGAGAGGTGCCTTTGAGTTGATTTTGGAGGAGGAGGGGGGAAGGAAGGGGGTATTGGGGGAATTCCCAAGTTATAAAGAGCTGGTTTGATGTGCACAGAGAGCACTATTTACAGTAGAAATAATGTAAACATTTATAATTTAAACTGACCTTCTGCTGACTCCAACCTTTGCTGCAGTTGCTGCTGGAGTGAGCCAGTGATGGGGGGCATGGAGAGGGGGAAGGTAAGCAGGGGCGGATCCATGGGGCAGGAGTCCAGAAGGAGGGCATGGAGGGAGTGGGAGGTGATTGGAAGGGCGGTGGACTGGGGGCGAGGGGCACATCGAGCATTAGCATGGAGTTGCGCTGTCTGATCTTGGATCTGCAGAAGGGGAATGTGGAGGGGGACCCAGGACCCTGGTGGGCCATGAAGGGCGATGCAGGAGACCCTGTGGGCATAGGGTTGCCAGGTGCCCAGTTTTCGACGGGAAAGTCCAGTTGAAAAGGGGACCTGAAAGTGTCCAGTCAGATGTACTGACCGGACCCCAAAAGCCCGGTTAGCTGGGTCACTAACCCACCCCAGCCCCTGCTCAGCCGGGGCTGCCTTCTCCCTGCAAGTTGGCTCCTTGTCAGACTGCAGCAGCTCCCGTCCCGGCCCCGGAGCAGAGGAGCCCAGTTGAGGGGGTGGGTGGGAGAGGGAGGTGGAGACGATCCAGGGAGCGAAGGGGATGTGGGGGGGTAAGGGGGGAGTGTTGGGGGCGGGGCCTTGGGGGAAGAGACTGAGCGGGGGTGGGGTCTCAGGGTCCAGTTACCAACAAACTGAAAGGGGGCAGGGTGTGTGAAATGTGGGAAAAGGAGAGTGGGCCTGGGGGACATGCAAGGGGATGAAGGGGCCTGGGGAGGCATAGAGAGCATGTGTGTGGGAGCGATGTGGGTGGGATCTAGCAGTTGGCTGGAGGAGGGATAGAGAGGAGGGAAGAATAATGGGGGAGATGGAGGGATTCTTGGAAGAAGGCCGAGGGCCTTAAGGAGATGCCAGCTACTGGGGAGCATGAGGAGAGGCAGAGAACGGGTGACAGGGAGATCTTGCCAAGCCACAGGCAGGCCTGGAAAGGCTGGTCATTGCTGAGGGTGCGTAGGGACCCAGGGTGGGGTGTGCAGGACCACAGTCGACGTGGCCAAGCAGTGCGTGAGACGATGGGACTGGACATAACAGGGAGAGAGGATGGGGTCTTGTAAACATCTTAAAAACTTCAAACACTTAAAATCTTCTAGGTATAAAACTTTAAGCATGTAATGTCTCCCCTGGGTGGCTCCCGTAGTGCCCCGGCTGGTGGAGCCCCTGATCTGTCACATGCTGCTTCCTCCACACCACGGAGAGAAGGACGCTGCTCTCTTTTCCCCATGACCAAACAATGATGCCGCCTTGCAAATGCTCTTCCTGATCAACAAGCCGTCCCTGATGCAGGGGAACAAACAAGACAGCAGAGCAAAGTCAATTCCAGTTACTTTACCAACAGGGCGGAGATCAGCAGAGCCTCTCAAATGAGAATGAAATTTCCTCTGCTCTGTCTAAGGGGTTTCCAGAGCCGCTGTCTCTGTACTTTATTAGGGCCTGATTCAGCTCATGGAGGCCAGTAGAAATCCTTCTGTTGATTGCAGGGGGTTTTGGGTCAGACTCTGTGTCCTTCATAGCTGCTTCTCTAGGCGCCACAGTGACAGAAATAATAATAAAGAATTTTACTAATTTGAAAAAAATGTTGGAACACGTTTAAAACTGCAGCCTGTGTTTTTCAGGCAGTATTAAAAACAGTGTCTGTTTTTAGGAGACAAGTTTAAGTAGTTGGTGGAGAGTGCATTCTTTTTTACTCCGGTGGGAATTCTGCGCCACTGCGCAATGCAGAATTTGCGCAGAAATTAATGTTGTGCATGCAGAATTTCCTTTACCCCCCATACGGAAATGGGCTGCAGAGCTGCTGACTGCCACTAGGAGCTGCTGGACCCAGCAGAGTCCCGCTTACAAATAGAAGACACTGCCGGGAAGAGAGGGAGGGAGCTGGAGGGTTCGCAGCAGCAGCAGTTCCCCGCAGGCCCTGAAGGAAGGAAGGGATGTGCAGGAAACTCCCTACAAGCCCGGGACTCAGCATCAGTCCGTTTCTCCCTCTGGATCCCTGGGCTCTGGGGAGGAGTGGGCAGAGAAACAGGAACGGGGTTGTCATAGGGCTTTTTTTAACTCTCTACTCCTGGGGGAATTTTTTTGTCTGTACTGTTACAGACATACTTGCTGACAGGTATTTTGAAATAAATTACCGAAATCATTGAAACTGGCATGATTATATAGTGTTATTTTGACAAATAAAATATGCAGAATTTTAAAATACTGTGCACAGAATTTTAAATTTTTTAGTGCAGAATTTCCCCAGGAGTACTTTTTACGCCCCTGGATGTTAAGCATCACTCAACAAGGAGCGGACAGACACAATGGCATGTGGTGATAGTGTTGCTTACTATTAATCTTGGCAGAATTAGATTTTTATCATTTTGATGGATAATATCAACATACTTTTAAGCATTGTTTTTCTCTTTGTATCCATTTACATTTTCACAGCTGTTTGAAATGCTGGGGAGGGGTCAGACAATTATTTAGACATCAAGATTCAAAGAGTTAAGGCTTTATAAACCATTGACATAAATTGTCAATATCACCTATCAAACTACACAAAGGAAATATCCTTCATTTAACAAATCATACCTGTTTTTACTGTTCATTTGCTCGTCTCTTTGTAACAAGCTAATTCGAAAGTCTAAATCACTGAACTTTGACTCTAAATTCTCAAACAGCATTTTCCTTATTTCTCCTGCCTGTACATTTAGATTATTATAGAAGGAAATATATTTTCATTGGTTAGTATGTATACAGTGCAATCAGTGTTTACTGATGTTTACCAATAAATATCTAATCCTTCCAAGCCTTCTTACTATAAAGTGGAATTTGTGTGTACTTGTATTTTAAAGTGTCCAGAGAGCAGGAAAGGCAGAGTACTTGAACACAGAGGGAGAACCTGAAGATTAGGTCTCTGTGTCTTTGCTAACTATCAGGGGATAGCCGCGTTAGTCTGTATCCACAAAAACTATGTCTATCCACAATTAACTATGTCTGCTGTTGGAGGGTGGCCGGATTTTGTGTTTGTTTTTGAGCACTCCTGCTATAACAGCCTCAGTTAGTTAGGGTTGCCAGCCTTCCAGATTGTTCTGGAGTCTCCAGGATTCAAAGATTAATCTTTAATTAAAGATTATGTCATGCGATGAAACCTCCAGGAATGCGTCCAGCCAAAATTGGCAACCCTAATAGCTGGGAGCACAAGATGTCACAATATGCAGTTTCATGGTCTGTCTTAAACAGGAGGTGTTGAGTAAAGAAATCATCTGCAGCTATAGTGCAAAACAAAGGGGCTTCTTAGCAGCTTGAATCCCAGCTTTGTCTCCCTTGTTTGCCAGGAACCACACCTTGTTTGGAACGCTATACAGCAAACAGTGACATCTAGTGGCTGAGTCATCTATTGCAAACCAGCATTACACAGAAGAATCAAATACAGGTGACATTTTCTAATCCTGCAATACTCTTGCAAAGGCACCTTGTTTATTTGTGTTGGTTCTGGATAGAAGAACAGCACTCGTTTGCTTTGGGAGGTTTGATGAACTGGATGCATGATTTTTGCTGTGTCAAGGTCACCCGAAGGTTACTTTACCAACAGGGCGGAGATCATCAGAGCCTCTCAAGGGGTCTGTGGAAGGCTCCCCAACAGAGCCAAGTTGCAGTGTTGCTAGTGTGTGGGGGTTGGGCAGCCCTGGAGAGAGCACCCATTGAGATTCAGGGGGCTCTGTGCCAGCTCCTCACCAGGCAGCGTGGCGGGGAGGAAGGGAGAGCCAACACAGATCCTGCTGCAGCTCTGGCCCCTGTGGCGGTCCAGGGATGGCAGTTGCACGCAGGGCTGCCCTACATCCTGCGCAAAAAAGTTGGAGGCTAGATCCAACTCCCAAAGTTTCATAGAGGTCCCCACTCCAGCTTTGCTGCAAGGAGAAGGGGGTGTGAATTTCACCTTCTGTGCATGGATGTGGGGGAAATGCAATAAACATCTCATGTGTCTGCTCTTTTCTTAACCCAATTTGTGCACAGTAAAAAGGCTTGGTTGGCCTTTGCGTTACCCTGATTTCACTCTAGTGGCACTGGCGTAAAACTGGAGCAAAGAAGTGGCTAAAAAGGCCTTTTGGGAAGCTCTTTGTTCATGCATGTCATGATCAGTAGAGTGTATGAAGCTACTTTGATCCTAATCAGTTACTTGAGGTGAGGGGGTGGGGAGAGTTGTGCATTGAAAGATCTGTGTGTAGGTGGGCACTGTTTTCATTTCTGGATACTTGACTTTCTCTAACCGTCTCAAAAAAACAAAACAAAACAAAAACAAACAAAAAAATCCCCAGCCCCAAACCACAGCCACAGAGGGTTGCAAATATAATTAATAAGAAACAGGAATGGCCTGCAATTGTAATCAACATTAGCTTTGCTGTAACTGAATTCATCTGCTATTTTTATAGTTAGATAAACTCGCATTTTAATCATTGGTGTTTATTGGCCTTGTCACATTTGTAAATTACAGTCACAGATCTGGAAATCTATGTAAACAGCAGACAATTTTTTTTTTTTCAGATGTGGCTTCTGCAGTGACTTTAACTGATGAAATCATGCTCCCCCAAATGAATGGATGGGTTTCTTGCTTCTCTTTCTTCCTGTTATGTACTTATTACATGGCTGCGGCAAGAAATGCAAATACACTGCTAGAGCTGAGCCCCCAGGAGTATTTCAGTAGCTTGCAGCCGGGAAGAGCATCCCTGGTTTATTTTAGTCGAGATGGTATGTATTTTAAATGTATGTGTTTTCATTATCCTGGCTTCGCAGGAGAAATAAGCAACTTGAGGGGAAAGTCTCACGTGCTTGTGAGAGCAAATAACATTGTAGCTGTGGAAAAGGCTCTTTGGTAATGGTGAAAATCAGATGGTCACAGTTCTTGGAAAACTTGAAACCCTAAATAGTTTAAAAGAACATCTCTTAGAGCAGGAATTTGCCAACTCCCCGGCATATTCCCGATGATCATAGAAATGTGAGGAGGCGAGCGCTTTCCTACTGTTGTTCCTGTTGGAGGCACCCATCCCGCAGGTTGAGCTGTGTCTTTGTCAGACCCCCGTTGCCTTCATCGGAGCTCTGTGTGCGCATAAGGAACTCCTTCTGTGGACTAGCTTGCCAAAAGGGGGTTGTATTTCTCTCCAAAAGTGCCTCCTTGGGGAAACAGAAAGTAACATTGCCCCTCTCTGTAAAATGGGAAACTGAGGCAAATAAGGCCAGCTTGTCATACCTGTGTCTGCGTTGACTAGTAGCCGTGCTGAAATCAGTGGGGAGACTTGTGGAGCAAGCTACTACTCAGTGCGAGTCAGGTCCGCTCCAGAGAGATTAGGTGACATTAGGTTTTGTTCTAGCTACTCTACCTGATACACAAGAGGACCAGAGATCTAGAGAAACCAGCTCTTATTGGTGTTTCAGTTTCTCCAGGTGTCCGTCTGTTTCTGGAACAGCTAGAGAACTCGGTCGGAGCTCTTCAGGATTATGGGATTTCAGTGGTGAAGGTAAATGAACATGTCATTTGTTTTCCTAGCTGAGAAATTGTAGACTCCTCAATAACGCGGCTGTTCTCTGGTGGGGCTGTAATTCTGATCACATGGGCACGCGGGACAGTTCTCCGTACAGGTGGTTATGTTGTCACTGTCTGCGGAACAGATGTATTCATGTGTTCACAGCAGTCACCTCTAAACTGCAGCACTAGCAATGCTAAGCAGCTAGTTGAGAAGGTGCTGTTGTCATCTGTCCGACCCTGCTCTCTGGGGGCTCTCTGCTCTCAGAGTTGGCTCTCTGCTGGCAAACCCCTGGCTTGCATGGAACTCCATTAAGCCCCGTTGGATTCTGTGTGAGTGCAGGGATTTCCCTGCATGGATCGTGGCCAGGGACTCCCATGATGCATCCCCTCCCATCTTTAGTAGGGGAGGTCATGGTGCATCATGGGCGATGTAGTCCGAGCCCTGCCTACAGAGGACAATGGGAGGCACTGTGGCAGCATTTCTAAATAGTAATATTTTCAATATTCAGATTTTGGCTGAAAAAAATCTACATTTATTGTGGGGGAAAAAAACACCATTTTGCAACCAACTGAACCTTTAATCCTTATCCTGAGGCAGGTTCAGTTTTCTAAAAGATGACCTTTTGGGTGAAATTTCACACGCTTGCTTTCAGTCCAAATATTTTGAGGAGAAGTGTAAAGAAATTTTCCTCAGCCTTTTCTGTTAAGTGTTATCCTACACAAATTAGCACATAGCTATCAAACATAGTTTGGGCTTACTATAGGAGTAACTGGGTGAAACTGAATGAAGGTAGCTAAATTATGTTTGTTTGAGAACCATGACTTGGAATTTCCTGACTTTTGTGCTTGTAAAATCTTAATCATAACACTGGATCCCATTCACAGTATCACTTCATTGCATTTTTGCCTATTACAATAGGTTTTAAAAAATTCTCTTTCATACAGTTGGACCATAAAATGCTTCCAACTTTATATATTTGTAGGTATCTGTCTGTGCGTCAAGATTTATAACGACTTGTTTTAAATACCCAGGTTAATTGTCTCAAAGAAGATGTATCAAGATATTGTGGGAAAGAAAATGCCTTAATGAAAGCATACCTATTCAGGTGAATGGAGTTTTATTGCATGCTAGTGACTAAATAAAATACTGTTTTTGAAAGGTTCTCTGTTGCAAGGTTTTAAGGAAACCACGTCAGCAAGCTGACATGTCCGGCACTGGAAGGCTGTAGCAACGAAGGAGACACTTTCCACCATGATCCTTTGAAACTAGTGGAAAGACCTCCATTTTAGATCAGGCCCATTAGTAGCAGACAAGCTGTCTGCCAGTCCTAGAAGCCTCTCAGATTATCCAGGAAGTACAGGGAGGAACCTTTAGCTTTCAATGATGAATCAGTATGGAAAATTCAATTTAAAATTGTGGCTTAGGTGAATAGCTGGAATGGATACCACAAGTCGCTCTTATAGAGTCCTAGAAATGTAGGGCTGGAAGGGACCTCAAGAGGTCACCTGGTCTACCCCCCTCCATCCCCATGCAGGTTTAGGTATCCCTAGATAGATCACTGCCCTGTAATAGTACTGGATGGGAATGGAAGGAATGGGTTAGACCTTACAAGAGGTGCCTGGGTGAATTTAGTCTGATTTTCTTGACTTTGTTAGAGATAAGTTGCTTGGTGTTATTCTGGAGGAAGCAAATATTTATACAAGGCAACTGCGGTCATTTTACACCAAGAACTGGCGTGTAAGTGAACACTTTTTTGTTTCTTTTTAACAAACCAGGAGTCTGAAGTTACAAGGAACAGAGACAAGAGTCTGCTAGACTGCAGGATTTCATTATGGGGAAAAAAACTGGACTGCATCTCCCATGGTTATATGACTGCATGCACCATGGTTATATGACTCCCTTGATGCACTGTAGAGGTTCAGCCAGAGGTCAGACCATGATGCATCATGGGAAATGTAGTTCAGCCGGGGAGCCTGGCCCATGGAGGAGAATGGGGGCCGAGGCACCCAAATTACAACTCCCACGAGGCACTGCATGGCTCAGGAGCTATTGACCTGATCAAAAATGAAATATTTCATTTAGATTTTCCTGGTGAAAAACTGAAAATATTTGTCAAAAATATTTTGTGAAAATTGGATTTTCAGTTGAAAAACACTGATGAAAAATTCCCAGTCAGCTCTACCTTATGTGGCCCAGCCACCACTAGAGGGAGACAGAGCACCACTCAGTAAGCATGGGTTACATTTGCTCACCACTGATCGGTCTCCCTACCTGACAAAGGATCTGATCCAAAGTGCACTGAAGTTAATGCAAAGTGGGCTAATACAGGATTCATTGTGGATCTCTTGCAGGCTTGTTAGATTGAAGACACCACCAAAAGCACCTAAGTGAGTTAGGTGCCCAACTCCCATAGACGTTCATATCCCTTGCACAAACGCTTTCCTTTTAACTGACCTGTCCCATTTAAGAGGAGTCTCTTGTCTCCTCTCAGATGAGCATTTTGGGCGATGTCTGTCTAAAAGATAAATGCACTAGTTCAACCAAAGGCACTGAGCTCAGTGCAGGAATTCTACGGCCTGTTATGCTGGAGGTCAGACGGCATAATCAGAATGATCCCGTCTGGGCTTAGAATCTGCAAAAAGAATCAGGAACTAGGAAGTACAGCTACATGGATAAATAACCTCTATGTTGATTTATGACTTGGTTGGTTGTTCTCTTTCCTAGAGGTAACGTATTGCTCAGAGAATTCCCCACAGATGCCCTGTTCGACGTGAATGCCATTGTAGCCAATACCCTGTTGTAAGTAGAGCGAACATTCATCTGTGTGAAATCATTTGCTTTGTTTTTTCGCTTGTTGCCTGACGCTTTGCATAAACATGAACTCGGTACATCCTGGGGGACTATTTCGGGGCAAATCGGAGCAGTTGCATCTGCTGCTTCATGAGGCAGGTAGCCAGAGGTGCACCTGCTCTGCTCTGTGCCTGCAGTTGTGGGTGAAAATTTTCTGGTTGCTTTTGAAGAATGCTGTAAATGAGATTTTTATGTCTTCTCAGCGCCCTTCTCTTTAACGAAGTTAAATATATTACAACACTGGTGGAGCTTCAGAATCTAGAGAATTCTCTGAAGGGAAGATCAAATGTCGTCTTTGCCTATGTGCCAGCGATTGGAACGCCAGGTACTAAAATCAACCTTCCATCTTAATATCCTTTCAGGAGCTTTTTTTGTTTTTTTGATAAGATAGTGCAGAACTGAGTTTCTGACCCAGATCTCCAAACATCTTTATTTCTGTTTAAAAGAAAGATGCATTTCACCATGCAGAGTATACTGAAATGCGTGCCAATTAGTCAGGCATATATGTTTTTTTTGACGCCGATTCCGAAAATCTGGGCCATAATATTTAGCGTGGGTGAGGGAGTGGGCTAAGAATGTATTAACTGGAACCCTTTTTTTTTTTTAGAGCACAGAGCAGTAATGGAAGCTGCTTTTGTATATGGTACTGCCCACCAGTTTGTTTTAACCACAGAAGCGGCGCTGGCGAAGGACATTGGGTGGGTATAACGGTCGGAGAAAGGGACTCATCTGAACGGCTTATGCTGTTGGTTTGGTTTGGTCACAGTCCTAGGTGGGAAGAAGCGCAGACCCAGGTTCTGAGTGCTCCATAAATAGCCCCGTTGAAATGAAGGAGACTACTCGCGGAGGAGAGAACGCTTTGCTGTAAATGTGGCAGAATCTGTTTGTTTGCGGTTGGAGCAGCAGACGCGGGTGAACCAGGTTAGTTTCAGTAGAACTAGCACAAGCCTTTGCCCTAACGTTGAACTGAAAATGCAGCTGTGCTCCAAATACTGTAAAAACCATCAGGGATGGCACACTGGCAGCTTCTCACTGATCTCCCTAGCAAATGCAGTCACTTTACTAGTGAAGAGCTGTTTTTTCTGACTGCCAGGCCTGTAGCTATCTCGGGGTCTGAGGGCCAAGCTTTGTTCTTCAGGACTTGTGTCTTTTCCTCCTCAACTGGCTGTGGTGCCCATCTCTCATCCTGGATGTTTTAACCCCCCACATTTACAACGTTAAGCAACCCCTGAAAGTCAGACCAGGGAAGAGCTGGTGGCTCTGTCAGTCACACACGGAGCCAGAGGTCAGGATTCTGGGGCTGAGCAGGGAGGGACAGAACACTAACGTGAGGAAGCTGATGTTTCTGGGTGGAAGATCAGACCACTCTGTGCACCCGATTCTGTGAGGCATTGAGCCACCTCGCCTTCTGTTGATGTCAGCGGGATCAGAACCTATTTTCCCAGCACTCGATAGACTGGCACAATTTCTGTCTACGCGCCGACGTGGCTCCTCTTACTGGAGAGTCGCATACATCAATGAATTCAGTCTCACCATGAGGTGGGAGAAGTATCGTCCCCGCTTCACAGACGGGGGAGGAAGGCACGGAGAGATGATGTGACTGGCCCAGGGTTACACAGGCAGGCTGTGGCAGAGCTGGGACTTGCACCCAGCTCTCCTGAGTTCCAGGCCAGAGCCTTAGACATAAGGCCGCCTTTTACTCAGTGGTCCCAGGGATGGTTTAACACAGAAAATTGGCAACTGGGGCCGCCCTGCCCCACTGAAGCTCGGTGTCCCTCTGACACATGGATTCTACTGAGGTTTCCAGCTTTAAAAACCATGGGGTGAAACCCTGAAGTCAGTGGGAGTTTTCCATTGATTTTGGTGGGGCCAGGGTATCACCTCTGGTCCCTTGTCGATGTTTCGTAGTGACATGCCATAGACATCAGTGGCGCCATGGGACTCTCCCAAAGCACGGCTAATGCCACCCATTCCTTTGCGTCACATGGAGACTTGCAAAGGTTTCCAGAAGTGACTTGTGCCGCCGATCCCGGATCAGCAATGAAATACACGGTCCCCCTGACAAAACGGAGTCAGGAATGCTGCCTGTCTTCCTCCCCGTCGGGCCCCGGAGCCTGAAGAGCTGCTCTCGATCTCAGCTGGTGCAGTGTCAGTGGGTTTCCCTTCGCTTTGCTTCTTTCAAAGGGAATCCAGCTTGAGCTTGGCTGGACTGGACTGTGTGATGCAAACAATCCGCAGTCAGTGCTAGTTTGGTTGGACAGGGGGAGATTCTCCTCCGGGTCAGGTCCCCTCTCAGTGACCCTCTCCCACCCTCCTGCTTATTGTTTGAAACATTCAAGCTACAAATTGAGAGAGATTCATTTTTGGGACAATTCACAAGACTTTTCAGTCACACTGAGGTGGGCTCTGATGGGAGCCCTTTGATTTGGCTGCCAGTTGATGCCGTTGCAAGAACGGCATTCAACCAGTCGTGCCCCTCTGCTTTTGAGAGCACAGACTTGCAGATCTGGTGGGGAAGGGAGGGAGGGACAGCTCTGTGGCACCTCCCCCCAGGAGCACTTGGGCAAAATACAGCACTTTTGAATGCAGCAGGCCTGCTGTCACCTTTCAGAGTAAAGCTGCACTGTTAGTCCACCAGCTGCAGCATAAAGAGACAGGGAGTGTAGGTGCTCATGACGCCAACAGCTCTTTGAGGGGGGCTCCTGGCTCAGCAGGGCCCTCAGCTATTGCAGAGGGACGTACGGCGCTCAGTCCTCTGCTGCTGTGAATTAGTGCAGCAGCCTTGATTTCACTGGAGCACAACCAGTTTACACCCGCTGAGGATCTGGCCCAAAGTTTGACGACAGTATAGTACGTCTGTGGGTGTTGGAAAACACAGGGAATCAGCGTCTGGCTCACTCCGAAAAACCTCACCCAGGTTAGACTGGATGGGACTATCACACAAGTTGGTTTATGTTTTTTAGGCATTTCTGTGACCTTGGGGGTCATAGGGTCTGAGCACCTCACAACCACAATGCTAGTATCCCTATTTGAGGCACAATGAACAAGGCACACAGCAACTTGCCCCAAGCAACATGGGCACTCTGTGGTCAAGCAGGGAACTGACCCTCGGTCTCCCAGCTGCTAAGCTCGGGCCCTAGCCACTGGACCAAACCGCCCACTTATTAAAGGTTGCAAACTGGAATCTAGACAAGCTATTTCTTTTGGGCCAAGCCTGGTTCCACTGAAGTCAAGGGACATGAGTGTAAGGCACCATGGAAGTCAAGTGATGGCCACACACGAACACTGTTCTGAGGCAGGGTGCAGAGACGTCAGGACTTAACGGGTTCCCTTTAGAGAGTGGTGTTGTGGCTTTGGCCCATCCAATGGATGCTCTAGTTCAACTACCGCTTATTGGGCTTGAGGGCAGTTAGTTCCCTCTAGTGCAGGAATCCCTAGGTGACATTCTATGGCCTGGCTTATGCAGGACGTCAGAGTGGATGATCATAACGATCTCTTCTGGCCTTAACGTCAAGGAGACTAGGAGATCTCCAGCATGAGGTTGTGCAGGAGAAGTGAAGGGAAGGAGAGTGTCAACTGGATCCTGGTCCTGATGAAGTAAATGGGAGTTTTGCTATTGCTTGCATTTTCCCAAGATGCAACCCCTTATGTTCACATGCTTATGTGGAGTGCTCAGGTGAACACTTTGATTGGCTTCCACGTTCCACAATTATTGTCTTGGCCTCACTTGTGAACACAGAGACTTGACATTTGAAAAACTTCCTGGAAAGGTTTGGGATTCAGATCATTGTGTCATTTCTTGGCTCCCCGTTAACTTCCCCCCCGCCGCCTTTTCATACCAATGATATTGCCTAGACTTGGATGGGTGACTATAAAGGAATAGCTGGGATTAAATACATTTGACAGAGTTCATAGAATGTCAGGGTTGGAAGGGACCTCAGGAGGTCATCTAGTCCAACCCCCTGCTCAAAGCAGGACTAATCCCCAGAGAGATTTTTGCCCCAGATCCCTAAATGGCCCCCTTAAGGATTGAACTCACAACTCTGGGTTTAGCAGGCTAATGCTCAAACCATTGAGCTATCCCTCCAGGACAAGAGCCACAAGAATGATTAAAGGATTAGAAAACCTGCCTTGTGGTGATAGACTCACAGAGCTCAATCTAGTTAGCTAACAAAGAGAAAATTAAGAGGTGACTTGATCACAGTCTAGAAGTTCCTACATGGGGAAGAAATGTTTAATAATGGGCTCTTTAGTCTAGCAGACAAAAGTCTAACATGATCCAATGGCTGGAAATTGAAGCTAGACAAATTCAGACTGGAAATAAAGCGCACGTTAATGGTGAGAGTAATTAACCATTGGAACAATTTACCATGGGTCGTAGTAGATTTTCCATCAGTGACAATTTTAAAATCAAGATTGGATGTTTTTTCTAAAAGTTCTGTTTTAGGAATTAGTTTGGGAAGTTCTCTGGCCTGTATGGTACGGGAGATCAGACCACATGGTCACAATGGTCCCGTCTGGCCTTGGACTCTATGGATCTATGAGCTTTTATCAGACATGTCCACCAAAGGACACTTATGTTTACCCTTTCACCAGCTAATGTCTAACAAAGAAAATCATTCTCGTCATATCCTAAAGTGAGGATTGACTTTGCTAAATAGGGCAACTTTTGCTTTCCACATTGCAATAGCGTAAAGCATGACATGCTAATGAGGAAACGTTATCTTTGATCGAGTTAGCTGGCTGTCCACTAGGTGGCATGGTTGCAGTTTTTTTAGAACATTGACATAGGAGCCTAGACTTGTAGTAGTTAAAGAAGAACATCTATTATCAGAACAGGATCCGCAGCTGGTGTAAACCAGAGTAGCTCCATGGATGTCAGAGGCACTACACCAATACTAAGTAAGCATCCGGCCCAATGAATCCATCCTGCTGCAAGAGCAGGAACTATTATGTATTAATAGAATAAAACTTATATTTAGCTGTCCTATAGCGCTTGTCATCGGTAGATCTCAAAGCGCTTTGCAAAGGAGGTCAATGTCATTAGCCCAATTTTACAAATGGGGAAACTGAGGAACAGAGTAGGGAAGTGACTTGCCCAAGGTCACCCAGCAGCAGAGACAGGAAAGAACCCAGGTCTCCTGAGTCCTAGGCTAATGCTCTATCTGCTAGGCAACGCTGCCTTTCCTACACTGAAGCTACTTTTGATTTTAGTTTAAAGGCCAAGAAATTGTTCATACAGGGTTGTAAATGTAATTAATGAATCCCAAGTTGTCAGATGTAAAACACCGTGAGCCCAGCCCTATAAACCCTTACTCCTGTGAGTAATCCTTTCTCACATGAGGATTCCCATTGTAGCCAATAACAGAGTAGATCCCGTGGCATTTTTCATTATGAGAAAGAATGAAATAGCCTTGAAGTCTGACTTCCACCACCATTGAAATCAATGGGGCCAGCTCCCCAGCTCTGATTTCAATGGAGCGAGGCCATTCGACTCCCGGTAGAGGGTAGTTTGGTAATATGCATAGGTTTTTAAAACTGTTTTGGCACAATACTGCATCTTAATGCTAGGATTGGTCGAATAGACCCCAGAGTCTTGAACACTCACCGGATTACCTTTGAATTTGAGCGTTGTCTGTTCTTGCTAACTTTAAAATCTTGTTGCGGATTTTGGCTCTCCTTTCTCTGTTGCATCAAACACAAGCTTGTCTTCGCTTTCAGGGCCCTTCATGGTCTCTGCCCACCCTAGCCCTCATCTCTCATTCTCTGTCGATGCTCATCTCTGCTCAGCCGTCATGCCAGCCTCGCTCCTCCGCTTGTCAAATTTTCAAAGAACCGCCTTCGTGTTTTCTGCCACGCCGCCCCACACGCTTGGGAGCATCCACAAAGCCACCCACTTAGCCTCCAGACCCTTCTCAAAACTCTTCTTTGCCCTGACGCCTACAAAAACCCTGACCACAGTTAGGCCCTTGGTCTGTGTGTTGACCCGTATTTCTCATCATTGTTTCCCGGTACTCCTGTATCTATCAGCTGTCTCTTGTCTTACGCTTAGATTGCAATGTCCTTGGGGCAGGGACTGTGTTTGGTCTGTGTATGTACAGCACCTAACCAATGGGATCCTGGTCCGTGATAAGGATTCGTAGGGATTACAGTAATACAAACAATAATAATAATTTTGGGATGTCTTAAATACAGTAAAAACAATGAGGAGTCCTTGTGGCACCTTATAGACTAACAAATTTATTTGGGCATAAGCTTCTGTGAGCTAGAATCCACTTCATCAGATGCATGGTGTGGAAAATACAGTAGCAGGTATAAATATACAACACATGAAAAGATGGGAGTTGCCTTACCAAGTGGGGGGGGGTCAGTGCTAATGAGGCCAATTCAATCATGGTGGATGTGGCCCATTTCCAAAAGTTGACAAGAAGTTGTGAGTATCAACAGAGGGGAAATTATTTTTTGTAGTGACCCAGCCACTCCCAGTCTTTATTCAGCCCTAATTTGATGGTGTCAAGTTTGCAAATTAATTCCAGTTCTGCAGTTTCTCATTGAAGTCTGTTTCTGAAGTTTTTTTGTTGAAGAATGGCCACTTTTAAGTCTGTTATTGAGTGCCCAGGGAGACTGAAGTGCTCTCCTACTGGTTTTTAAATGTTATGATTCCTGACGTCAGATTTGTGTCCATTAATTCTTTTGCGTAGAGACTGTCCGGTTTGGCTAATGTACATGGCAGAGGGGCATTGCTGGCACATGATGGCATATATCACATTGGTAGATGTGCAGGTGAACGAGCCCCTGATGGCGTGGCTGATGTGGTTAGGTCCTATGATGGTGTCCCTTGCATAGAGACAGTAGTGAACTCTGTGGCAGACTGACAACGTCCTGCCATATCCTGCACAGGAATTAAGATAAACTTTAATGAATTAAGGCAAACCTTATTGAATTAGGGTTAATATCTTTGGACTCCAGTGTATTAACAACGCCACTGTGTATGTGTTGTGGAGCTGTATGTACCTTCCCTAGTATAGGTTGGAGGCTAACGTAATTCCTCCGGTTGTCAGCCCTGTGAAGCCACCCCCTGGGGAGGTGTGCCTATACTAGTTCAAAGTGAATTCTCCAGGGATCAATGGACAAAGAGGATTTTTGGATAAATGGCCTGGTTTTAAACTGGCTCAGGGCCTTCTTCCTGATCCAGCAAAGGAATAGGACCCTGGTCCCCGGAGGGCCCCAATCCTTAGGAAAGGGAAAGCCTGGGCCTGTAAGCCTGGGTGCTTGTTCTGAGCTGAAGCTGTGATGAACCTGAAACCACAAGGAATCGCCCTGGGGTGGGGGGCTGAAGGACTGCTCCTGCGGGAGCTCAGATTCGGGTTGGGGTGAGCCCCGATAAGCTTATTAGCAGGCGGGTAGACTCTTTTATTGATTTTTAATGTGGTTTCTCTGGAATGCTTTGTACCTTGCGAATACAGCAGGCTCGGATCGGCAGTGCTGTGCAGGACCGTGTCACTATAGCAATGACACCTCTTTCCCCTCTCTGAAAGGAAAGCCAGCAGGTGTGCTTGAGCAACCCGTCTCTGCTGGGAAATATACAGGGAAGGCAAGGCACGGTGCAGCCTGGACATACCCTGGTCAGAAGGGAGAGAAACACCCGTCTCCACCCAGAAAGGCCGCGGCAGGGGAGCTGGAAGCCAAGAATGGCTGCTCTGGCTGGATCACTGAGAGGAGACATGGGGGGCATGTACCCAGCACTGTGACAAACACAATCTCAGTGTGTTGTTTTTCTCCTCTAGCCATGAAGATTCTGATGCATTGTCTGCTCGTCTCTTCTTCTGCCATTGTCAGCGGGTCCCGGATCTGACCCAGCCGTGTAGGAGGACTCCCATGGTGCAATCACTGGCCACGCTGAACATCCACACGTATCTCAAACTGATGGCAGCCCCCATTGTGGTATGGGTTTAAATGATACTCGCCATCATCTGCACTGCATGAAAGCACCCGAGGCTAGCCTGCAGCTGGGGCAGGTAGCCCAGAGCAACTCCATGCGCAAGGCCTGGGTTGTAAATCTTGACCCCCACTGAAGTCAATGGCAAAACTCCCATTGATTTCAGTGGGGTCTGGGTTGGATCCCTGGGCTTTAGTGTGTTGGTTGGGAGCCCTGCAGAGGGTATTGTACCCTCCAGAGTGGCAGGGGAGAGAGAGAACTCAGGAGCCGGCCTCAGAGCTCTGCAGAGGGTGTTTATGTCCCTGCAGACATTCAAGGGCGGATGCTCTGGCTGTGTAAATTGACTTCCATGGGTTCACACCAGCAGAGACTGCCCTGTGGCTGCAAGGTGCCTGGGCCAGTGCAACCGCAGCTTTAGATCCCCTCCGCTGAGCTAGACGTGGGGAAACGGGTCAGAACGAGACCCTCCCCAGGGGGCATGGGACACCCTTCGTTGGGGGCGTTCTGTGCCCTGGCACGGTCATGCAGAAGATCAGTCCTGCCTGGGTCTGTCATGCAGAAGATCAGTGGTCATGTGCTAGCTGCAGCAGCATGATGAAAACAGGGAGGGAAAAAGAATCCAGGTCGCACTGCGCATTCCTGGTGGGATTTTCTAAGCCACCGTAGGGATTATGGTGCTGGGGGTCAATGGTCACAGATAATAAGGTGCAGCGTTTTAATAGTGAGGGTAATTAACCATTGGAGCAACCGACCTAGGGGTGTGGTGGATTCTCCATCACCGGCAATTTTAAAATCTGGATTGGATGTTTTTCCCAAAAGATCTGCTCCAGTTTAACCACGCCGCTTGGACTTGAAGCAGGAATCAAGTGAGGGAAGACCCATGGCCTGGGTTATGCAGGAGGTCAGACTAGATGATCCCAGTGGTCCCGTCTGGTCTTAAAATCTATGAACGTTTCCACCTAAATTGTCAGCATTTCAATGCACAAGATGCTCCTCCATTTAAATATCAACCCTAATGGGCGTATTCAGATGGCAGTGTTCCAGATGTTGGTTTGGGGGTGATTGAATCCTATTTATTTAGGATAAACTAAAATAGTATCTCATTATCTACTTTGCATAACTTATCTAAAATCTAAGCTTGTTAATCACCTATGTGTGATCACTAACCTACCCCGTGACGATATTTAACCATTTCATTGTATCTCTTCTCTAGACTGAAGTCGCTGAGGATCCAGAAAAGGTTTCAACTGTTCACCTACAGCTCGGTCTGCCGCTGGTGTTTATTCTCAGTCAGAAGGAGACCTATGAAGTTGATAAGAGAACTGCTGAGTTTGTTGCGTGGCAGCTGCTGGGGAAAGCAGGAGTTGCCCTCTTGTCAAGGTATATAAGCTCAGTAGTATTATGGTCTCCTATAAGCAATCCTTCTTTTGAAGATGACTTATATCTTTGTGTTGTATTCAGGCTGACTAACAAGTGCTATATGTTCTGTTCTGTTACACCGGTATAGATTCAGAATAACCAGTGAAGTCAGTGGAATTACACTGGACTTATACAAGAGTAAATGAGAACAGAACAGGACCCTTGACAAGTTGTCAAGTTATTGGTCCCTGCATGTGGAGCTGTTTTGCTGACTCATCTTGGCAGTCAGACCAGGCTGGCCTCATTAGCATCAGCCCCGGAGTATAAAAGGGTTTATGCCTCTCTCCGAGTCAGAGGGGCTGTGTGGTAACACAGGAAGGAGAAATGGCCAATGGCCAATTTGGGAAGAAGCTCAGACAAAGGATTGTGTTTTGTTTTTAAATTATGAGTAAAGGAAAACCCAGGAAGGGACAGGAGTCGTGGATGCTAACCCAGAGTGTGTGCTGGACTCTCTGCATGACAGAACTCCAAGTAGGATCTGTTTGCTATTTGTGATGCTATTATCAGTGAGCTGGGTTGTCACAGGGCCGCTTGGAAGACCCTGTGCTTTTGCCGCCTGGTAACTCTGAACTCTCAGGCATCTCATGGCAATGTGCTTGCACTCTGTGAGGAGGGGGGACAAGGTGATGGCCGCGCACTTTGCAAAAGCCCTGACTACTGACCTCTCAGAAGTTGCACTGTGGCAGCTTGTGCAGAGCCTTTACTTCTGGGTTTGGCTTTGGTCATCCGTCAGATTCCTCTCTGATGCCTGCTGGAACTACCTCCGGGGCTCCTGGCAGTCTCTGTAGCCTCAGTAGCCGCTAGTCTAACTCTGCTCTCCCTGCATCCAGTGGTAAAACTCCCTCCAACTTCAGTGGGAGCAGAGTCAGGCCAACGCCACTTTTGAAACCCATGCCCTTCAAAACGGCACCGCTAGATTTCACACGCTTCTCTGCTTTACTTTGAAAGAAATGTCCAAGACACACTGGCCTAGATCCAGGGCGGCTGAGTAGCCTCGCAGCTGAGGAGGGGGTGGGCAAAGGTAGCCTGTTATCTCCCCTTGATTAGAGGGTCAGACGCTGACAGCACCCCTGTGCTGCTAGAGAAGCACCAGTGCCCAGGAGTTAGGCAGTGTCCAGGGGAGAATGTTACTTTATCCATGACACCATTTAACATCTGATTTATATTTTGACAGGGACTCCGTACATCTGAACGTTTTTCTCCAATCTAACATAGCCCTCAAGACAGCAGAAGAGGTTAGTTGTATTTATTCTTGTCACGGTTGGTTCACATTTAATCTGATTGCTTTAACATAGTGCACTTCCCGGTAGAAGTTCAAGGTGTTATTTTTTTCACAATTGTTTTCCTCGCTATTCTTTAACCAATCCCCTTGGACGTGTAAAACTGACATTTCTTCCCTTATCAATGCATATCGGCCCGGGCTCGTTAGTGTAGGGCTGCTCATGCTTGCCGACACTGAGCTACTGGCCAGGTCTACACTATAAACATACATCGGTATAAGTACGTCGCTGAGGGGTGTGAAAAATCCACCACCCAGCGCGACACAGTTCTACCGACCTAATGCCCCAGTGCAGACAGCGTTGTGTTGATGGGAGAGCTCCTCCCGCCCACATTGTGTTACCTGCACACATTAGGGCACCAGGATAAGGCCTTTGTCTGAAGTCATATTGTAAAGCCTAAGCCTACGGCCTTCGTCTGCAGCCAGATTAAAAGAGCAGTCGTTACCTGAGAAGCAGGAATTCACATCCTGTCCTAATAGCACCCACTATCACCAGATAAAGACAGATCTTAAGATGGTTAAAGAAAACCTAGTTGGATAGCATCCTGTCTGGCAAGAATCCACCTCTCAACCGTTGTGGTTGTGAAATCCTCATTTCTATATTGTTTTGTCACCAGCGCCTCTCATGGAGGTGGCTTCATTATACAGGGGGAGGGATAGCTCAGTGGTTTGAGCATTGGCCTGCTAAACCCCCAGTTGTGAGTTCAATTCTTGAAGGGGCCATTTAGGGATCAGGGCAAAAATCTGTCAGGGGGGCAGGAGCTGGGCCCAGATTTGTTCAAAAGTTCATCACTGAAGAAAGATCATCCAGTGTTGAGGGCACTAACTTGGAGCTCTGGGTGCTAGTCCCTGCCCTGCTACAGATTTTCTTTGTG
The DNA here is from genome assembly GCF_013100865.1 of Trachemys scripta elegans. NCBI lineage: Eukaryota > Metazoa > Chordata > Testudines > Emydidae > Trachemys > Trachemys scripta. Next base: position 8,563,919 of record NC_048301.1, on the reverse strand, counting down.
ACCATGGGCAAGTCACGTAGCCGCTCGGTGCCTGAGTTCCTCACCTGTAAAATGGGGTAGTAGCACTGCCTCACAGGGGTGTTTTGTAGAAAAAATAGGTTACAAGCTTGAGGTGCCCAGGTGGTCCCTAGGTGGGGATTGTATGATTACCTGAGGTATGTAAAACAGAAAGCTGTCAAGATTGTAGTCACAGTTCCAATTCCTCTCTGATAGATTTCAGTCTTATTTTGATTGCAAGTTGCGATTGCAGGGGCTGTCTGTATTGTATGTCTTGTACAGCACCAAGCACATAAATACAAATTAATAAGGGTATTTCGTGGTGCTGCACAAAATAACCCCTTAGCAGAAGGGTAGATGTTCATGTTACACAAAGCAGGCCTTTGCTTTATGGTTTGTAACAGAGGAAGAAGGTAGAATCCGGGCACGAATCTAAGTTAGGGGAAGGAAAGGTTCTTGGACTCCGATCTGAATGGGAGACCTTTCTATGCTAGAATCCTTCTCCGTGTCAGGGTTGTGGTTACTCCGCTGCAAACGTTCGTTAGAATTCTTATTTTCTGGGAAGACCAATAATGCATCAGCGTTCCGTTAACATTCTTGATCATCTCAGGGGAACTGCCCGTGGCCCCAGCAGTTTGTCTGAAATGGACGGGCGATGGTATCCACCTGCAGAGCAGAGTTTCGAGTGAACGTGTTGCATAATTTGTAGACGTCTGCAAAAGCAGGTGTTAGCCGGTCGGCAGCTTTTCGCGGGTCATGTGACACTAATGTTGCCTCCTGATCGAGGCCGGCAGCCAAGCGCACACAGGTCTGTCACTGGAGGGAAAACGGACACAGGCAAGGCAACAATCAGGCGTGTTTTGAGTAAGATCTGCATGAAAAAGAGGCTTGCTTCAGTGCTCCTTTTTCACTAGTGCCAGTGGCTGGAGCACATTAATGGCAAACCACAGGGCTGGGAACTCTCTAGATTAGTATTAATATGGGGTTTTAAAGCTACAGTCCAGAGACAGTAGGAACGGCCTGGTCCCAATACTGAACCCTGCAGGGTAACTCCCATCGGGGAAGGGGTGTTGGCAGGGTAGTTCTTGTGGCAGCATTGTCTCCCCAGTTTGTTGCTGTTGCTCCCAGTTCTTGCCAGCTGCTCTGTGCTGACTGTAAGTTTGCCAGGGGAATAGGAGAGGGGAAGAGGAGAGTCACCCAGCGGACACCACAGCGACCCTCCGGGCAGGAGGAGGAACTGCAGAGGCATCTCGACTTGGATGCCTGACGTTCCAGCTGCCGAATGTGAGAGTGTGGAGCCGTGTGCAGCAGCCCTAGAAGTCTATTGACATGTCCAAAAACAAACAAAAAGTGGCCACATGGTGCCATTGAGCGCCCTCTTGCCTCCATTTTATATTGCAGCGACTCCAGCCATTCCAGAGCACAGGTGCAAATAAATGCCCTTGTGTCCCAGCTGGTATTTTTCTCTTCTCCAGGATGCGCCGATCAAATACCTGGTTTTGGAAGACACTGATGAAATAATAGCCCTTGTGGAAGACAAGATAAAGGGCGAACAGATCCAGGAAGATGAGGATGAAAGTGACAGTAATGACCCGGGTAACGTTGGTGTTTGGAATTCTCCTTTTCACACTTAATCCCGTGCTAGTTAATTACTAAGGAGAGTTACTCATACAACTAGTGCCTCCTTGCTAGAGACATTCTGAAACATATAGAAGTACTGTAGTCGCATTGGCCTACGTGATCCAAACCGGCTTGGGGCCTTAATTTTTAAGTGTCCAACTCGAGACAGGGCGGGTGCTCGTCACTGTCAGAAAACCAGGCCCCTTTGAGGTATTTCAGGTCAGGCCCCCAAAATCTGGAGCCACTTTTGAAAATATAGGCTGCCCTCTTTTGAGTGCCTATGTGTGCTGTGCTCAAATCCCATTTGTCTTACATGCCCGTGTAAGTCTTCCTTTAAAATACATTCCTAGAAAGTTGCTCATGTTTTCCAGTAATTTCACATAAGAGCTAAAGGAAACGGCCAAAATGAAGAAAGAAACAGCCGGTGTGAGTCTGAGGAAAACAAAAATGTGAATGGGATTCCTAGATAAAAGTATTCTTTATTCCAAGGGTTACATCCTCAGTTGGCATAACTCTGCATCTTTCCATTCATTTCGGTGAAGCTCAGAGTTCCTAGCAGAATAGTGTTAAATAGTACACGTCTACCCTGATATAACGCTGTCCTCGGGAGCCAAAAAATCTTACTGTGTTATAGGTGAAACCGCATTATATCGAACTTGCTTTGATCCGCCGGAGCGCGCAACCCCCCCCCCCCTCCCCCCCCCCCCCCAGCACTCCTTTACCGCGTTATATCCGAATTCCTGTTATATCGGGGTAGAGGTGTATATCAGTAGCAAGTCTTGTCTGCTGCTTATTACACTGATCAGAACAGTCTCCCGCTTGTTCCCCATCTGCCTGTCCTATCCACCTCTTGTTTCTCATCTCATAGTTAGACTGTTAACTCTTTGGGGCGTGGACTGTCTTTGTTGTATGTATGTACAGCATCTAGCACAATGGGGCCCTGATCTTGACTGACCCCTTTAGGTGCTACTGGAATATATATATGCATCATAATAAATTGCTTGGTTTCTTCCTGCTTTTGCGTTTGGTCTTTTCAAACCCTGGCAAACGTTGAGTTCCTGCTGCATCTGTGTGCTCGTGTTTATGTGTACGTTGATTTGCTCTAGACGTTCAGGATGACCAGGTGATGGAAGCGGTTTACAGAGACAGGAAGCGAGAACTCCCTTTGGAACTCATCCCTACCCTGACAGAAGAAACTTTTAATGCTGCTCTGATGGAGACCGCCCACATGGTGGTGCTATTCTATGCCAGTTGTGAGTACAATACACATATCCATATCACGGTGGGTGCACATTTCTTGTAGAGTTTAGTATATTGTTAGAGTGCCTGTATTTATTTAGTTATTTCTATTTAAATAATAGCTGAAAAGATGCCTGTGTGAGGCTCCAGGTATCCTCACGCATCCTGAACAATACAATTACATCGATTTCTGTAATAGATTAATACTGAACAGAGATGAGCTTTTTATTTTTGAAGGTCTCCATATAAAATACCTAGGTATTTCTTTTGTAGTGACATATACATTCAGTGTAATTCTACCTTCCGCATAGCAATCCTAATGCCAGAACAATTCACTACGTTAAATTGGAGAGCTACTGTCGCTGTCTGTCATGATGGCAAAGCTTGAGACACCGAAGAAGCATGATCTATAGCAGGGGTAGGCAACCTCTGGCACGTGTGCCGAAGGTGGCACGCGAGCTGATTTTCAGTGGCACTCACACTGCCCCGGTCCTGGCCACCAGTCTGGGGGCTCTGCATTTAATTTAATTTTAAATGAAGCTTCTTAAACATTTTAAAAACCTTATTTACTTTACATACAACAATAGTTCAGTTATATATTATAGACTTAGAGAAAGAGACCTTCTAAAAATGTTACAATGTATGACTGGCACGCGGAACCTTAAATCAGAGTGAATAAATGAAGACTCGGCACACCACTTCTGAAAGGTTGCCGACCCCTGATCTATAGAGAGTAACCCATCCTGTTGATCAGGAGTGACCCCGGCTCTGCCGACAGACAGGCCGTGTGTGATGTAGCGCTATTGACAGTGTCTCTTGTATGTTGCAGGGGAAGCGGTGTCTCTGGCGATGTTGCAATCGTATGTAGAGGTGGCCATTGCGTTAAAAGGTACAGTGCCAAAGCTCCGTTGCATTGTTAAAAAGCAGGCGATGTTCATATCCTGTACCACGTCCTCGTTTTACAAAGGAGGAAGTTTAACTGATGTGTCTATACATAGGCGCCGATTCTGTGGGTTCTCCGGGGCTGGAGCATCCACAAAGAAAAAAAATGGTGGGTGCTGAGCACCCGCCAGCAGCCCCCCTGGAGCTCCTCCCCCTCCCTGCAGCACTTCCCACCTGCCGGCGGGCCCCACCCATGACCACCTGCCCCTTCCTCCCAGCGCCTCCTGCCCACCGCAATCAGCAGTTCTGTGGCGTGCAGGATGCGCTGGGAGGGAGGGGAAGGAGCGAGATTGGGGCGTGCTCAGGGGAGGGGGTGATATGGGGCGGGAAGAGGTGGGGCGGTGGTGGGAAGGGCCGGGGGTGGGGCCTTGGGGGAAGGGATGGAGTGGAGGCAGGGCCTGGGCCAGAGCACCCCCTGGCACATTAGAAAGTCGGCGCCTCTGTGTATATGTACAGTGGGTGAAATCCTGGCCAAACTCACCTTGAGTGGTATGGGGAGAGGATTTTATCCAGGATATATACACGCACATACAGACACCCGAAGGCTGCTCTAACTTCTGCAGGCTTGTAATAGCCCCTTAGAATACATCTACACTGCAATAAAAGACCTGGCCTGGGTCAGCTGACTCAGGCTTGCCGGTCTCGGGCTGTGGGGCTATAAAATTGCAGTGTAGACGTTTGGGCTTGGTCTGGAGCCTGGGCTCACAGACTCTGCAAGGGGGGGAGGATCTCAGAGCCTGGGCTCTCCCCCGAACCTGAACGTCTACACTGCAATTTTATAGCCCCACGAGCCTGATTCAGCGGACCCGGGCTTTGAGACTTGGTGCTGCGGGTTTTTTATTGCCGTGTGGACATACCCTTAGGGGCCATTCTATTGCGAGGATCGCTGGAGCTCAGTATTATCCAGCCCCGCCCCCAGAGTCCCCTCCTGTTCCTGACATGCCCTCCCTGTACTGGGAGAGCAGCCCAGGAGGGACTAGCGTAGAGCCACGCTGAAGGGAATCCCCCGCTGCTGACCGAGGGAGGTGTAAAGTCCTTTTGTGCCACTCTGGGACCTTCGCAGGACTGAGAATCTGACCCATAGAGTCAAATTCTGTTTTCTGTTACATTGGTGTAAATCAGTTACTCCACTGACTGCACTGGAGTTACTCCGGACGGATGTAAATGAGAGCAGAAAATGGGTTGCAAGTGGACATGAACGTGGACAAGTCCAGTCTGAAATATAAATAGCAGCAGGTGTCAAGATACGGTCTTAAGAGCAAGGAACGTGCTAACATCAGGGACTACTCTTATTTGGTATTTGCATTATCGACGCTCCTCTGAGCCCCGCGCAGGGCTCAGGGCCCCATGTGCTAGGTGCGGTACAGACGTATAAGAAAATGACCATTCCTGGGCCAAGGAGCATGAGGCTCGTGTGTGAGTTGCTTGCAGTGTGAGGAGTAAACGAATAACATCCTGGAAACAAGAACGAGAGCCGTGTACGAGATGGGGAAAGTCACCCTTAGGCACTAACAGTCGGGAGCTACAATAAGGAGCACGTAGGCGTGCGCAGGGGGTGTGCCTGGGCACACCCTAATGCAGGGCAGGCAGAGCTGTGGGGGGGCGAGGCTATGTGCTCCCGCGGGGCAGCATGTATGGCGCCGCGCTGAGCCAGACACTGCTAGGAGCCTCCCTCATGGTTGTGGGGGGGGTTGGAAGTGGCGGGGGGCAGTTGCGGGACAGGGAGCAGGGTGGGTTGGGCTGGGGGGTGCGGTGCTCTCACCTCGGGGGCAGCTCCCCCATCCCCAGTGTCCCTGCGTGCAGGGGAGAGTCTCGGCAGAGGCAACTCTGTACGCTGCCTCTCTCCCCCCTCCCAATGCTGACCTGGTTCCCAGCCCATTGGCCAGGAACCCCAGCCAATGGGAGCTGTGGGGGGGCGGTGCCAGAGCTGCCTGACCACGCCTCCCCTGCAGGGAGGGGGCGGGAGCTGCAGGCAGAGAGAGCCTCAGGCTATTCTTCAGGGGGACAAGGAGCCCAGGGCAGCCTGGGGGCTAGCGGGGGTCTGGCACTGGCAGAAGCAAGTGACCTGGCCCGAGCCCGCTCTGCTCCACCCACCAGCTCCCAGCATTGCTCAGTGGTGGGGGTTTGGGGGAGGGGGTGGGGCATGCTGGGGCTGGGTTGCTCGCTGGTGCCAGGCTCCCCGCTAAGCCCCCAGGCTGCCCTGGACCCTGTGTCCCCCTGAAGCACAAGGCCCCCCAAAGCATGGGGTCCAGGGCGGTTGCCCCGATCCGTCCTATGGTTGGGACAGCTCTGCTTGGGCACCACCAAAAATCATACAAACCTGCCGCCCCTGATTGGATAGGGGGTGGGATTATGGGGTGGTGGATAGGGGCGGGGGTCTCTGGAGGGGGCGGTCAGGCAGCAGGGGGAGTTGGATGGGGCATGGGAGTCTCTGGGTCTGTCAGGAGGCGGGGGGTGGATAGGGGTCAGGGCAGTCAGGGGACAGGGGGGGGTTGTATGGGTCGGGAGTTCAGGGGGTGGGGAGCAGTTGGATAAGCGTGGGAGTTCTGGGCATCTGTCTGGGGGCGGGGGTGTGGATAAGGGTCGGGGCAGTCAGGGGACAGGTAGAGTCCTAGGGGGGCAGTCAGGGGACAAGGAGCAGGGAGGCTTAGGTAGGGGGTGGGGTCCTGGGGGGCAGTTAGGGGCAGGGGTCCCAGGAGGGGGTAGTCAGGGGACAAGGAGCAGAGGGGGTTGGGGGTTCTGAGGGGGGAAGTCAGAGGGCGGGAAGTAGGAGGGAGTGGATGGGGGCAGGGTGGGGGAAGGGCTAGGGCATGTCTGCACACCCTAATGAAATGGGCTGCGCACACCTATGAAGGAGCAGTTACAGCAAACATGAGGACAGTGGCAGAAGGTGAAATAACTCTTGGGCACAAAGAGGCAAGAACCTGCCATAGCAGGATGCCCGGGTGAGACTCCCAGGGGCACCCAGGGTTGGGAGGTACCTCACCACAGCCTGCCCTTAGCGCAAAGCAATCTTGTCTGCACCTGCTGTGGGTCAGCTCCCTGAAAACCCCAGCCTCTGGCACAAGCACTGCCTTCCAGGCCTCTGCAGGCTTTGCCCTCTCTGGACAGGTAGCAATAGGTACATCCCCTGCCGTGGCCATCCCCTTCTCCACGAGACACTCACCGAGTCATCAGGCCTGCTCTTCCCAAAGGAACAGTACTTTGCTTAAGCACTGAGATATATTTCCAGGGAAAACAAGAACAGGTTTCTTGCCAAAGATTAGAGATTCAAATAATAGTGAGTCCGAATATTGGAAACCAGCGGTTACATATAAAAGAAAATCATAACACGCTTTCTAGAGTCTAAACTTAATGAAAAGTCACTCTCTTGTCTAAAGAAGTTTATCACACCCAAAGTTCTCTACAGTGGTTTCAGCCAAGCCTGAACTTTTGATGTACACCTCCAGATAGGGTTCACTCCCCCTAACTCTTCCTGTTAGATTTTGTTTTCCCTCTGATGTCCTCACAGTCCTTCATTTGCCTTCAGCTCAGACTCATGATAGGTGAATCATTGTGAAGGAGACAGTGTTCAATTGACATGTAAACAATAGATGCTACCGACTTTACGGTCTTATTTTCAGTGTCTATACACATAACTCCTTACTCAGTATCTGTACGTACATTTCACGATACTAATGACCAGCGTGACACTGGCTCTCATTTGAGACCTCATGCGACATTCTTTGGTGAACCCAAATGTACATACCAGAATCTGGAGTTTCTTGTAAGCCCCTTGACAACTGGCAGTAGGAGATTCTTGGGTCACAGCCCCCAAACCAAGGAATGTAAAACAATGGTGCCCTTGGGGGATGGACACTGTCCTAATTACCTGTAAAGCCTCATAGACCCATAGCAATGTAGAGCTGGAAGGGACCTCGAGAAGTCAAGTCCAGCCCCCTGCACTGTGGCAAAGCCAAGTAAATCGAGACCATCCCTGACAGTTGTTTGTCCAACTTGTTTTTAAAATCTGCCAATGATGGGGATTCCATGACCTCCCTTGGAAGCCTATTCCAGAGCTTAACGACCCTGACAGTTAGAAATTTTTTCCTAATATCTAACCTAGATCTCCCTTGCTGCAGATTAAGCCCATGACTTCTTGTCCTACTTTCAGTGGACAAGGAGAACAGTTGATCACCTCCTCTTTATAACAGCCCTTAACATATTGGAAGACTGTTATCAGGTTCCCCCTCAGTCTTCTTTTCTTAAAAAAAACAGGGCCTGTTTAGTCTTAGCCTTTCCTGATAGATAAGGTTTTCTAAACCTTTGATCATTTTTGTTGCTCTCCTCTGGACTCTTTCCAATTAGTCCACATCTTTCCTGAAATGTGGTAACCAGAATTGGATACAGTCCGCCAACTGAGCCCTCACCAATTCTGAATGGGGGGGACAATTACCTTCTGTGTCTTACAAACAATAGTCCTTTTATTAAACCCCAGAATCTTATTAGCCTTTTTTGTAGCTGCATCATGCATATTCAGTCTGTGGTCCACCGTAACTCCCAGATCCTTTCCAGCAGTACTACTGCCTAGCCAATTATTCCCCATTTTGTAGTTGTGCATTTGATTTTTCCTTCCTAAGTGAAGTACTTTGCAATTGTCTTTATTGAATTTTATCTTGTTGAATTTAGACCAATTCTCCAATTTGTCAAGGTCATTTTGAATTTTAAACTTTGTCCTCCAAAATGCTTGTGTAACCCACACACCTCCTGGGTGTGGTGTTCTGTCCCATCTAGTGGCACCGAGACCAGTTAGAGAGAGATTAATGAGTCTGCTCTACAACCTTAGCTAAGAGCCCATTGCTTTTTAGCTCATGCGGTAGAGGCTCATGCACTAAACTCCAGAGGTCTCAGGTTCGATCCCGCCCACCGATGACCGGGGTTTGTCGGCATTACACTTGCAACCCCTCCCAGCTTGGTGTCATCTGCAGATTTCATAAGCATACTCTCTACTCCATTATCCAAATCATTAACGAAAATATTGAATAATACCAGACTCAGGACAGACCTCTGGGAGGGCTTATCTAGTGGGGTTCTGCAATTTGACAGCAAGCCCTTGATAACTACTCTTTGAATATGGTCTTTCCACCAGTTGTGCACCCACCTTATAGAAATTTCATTTAGACCACATTTCCCTAGTTGGCTTATGAGACTGTCATGCAGAACTGTGTCAAAAGCCATCCTAAAATCAAGGTATATCACATCTACTGCTTCCTCCCTTTCCATTAGGTCAGTAATCCTATCAAAGAAGGGAATAAGGCTAGTTTGGCATGATTTGTTCTTGATAAACTCATGCTGTCTATTCCTTATAACCCTATTCTCCTCCAGGTGCTTACAAATTGATTGTTTAATAATTCGCTCCACTCTCTTTCCAAGTATTGAAATTAGGCTCACTGGTCTATAATTTCCCAGGTCCTCCTTGTTCCCCCTTTTAAAGCTAGGGACTATGTTTGCCCTTTTCCAGTCTTCTGGGCTTTCTTCCATCTTCAGGAGTTCTCAGAGATAATTGCTAATGGCTCTGAGATTGCTTCAGCTAATTCCCCAAGTACCCTAGGATGAATTTCATCAAGCCCTGCTGACTTGAATACATCTAACTTATCTAAATATTCTTTACCCTGTTCTTCCCTGGTTTGGCTTGCATGTCTTCCCCAGTTGTTAATATTAATTGTGTGGAGTATCTGGTCATTAATCTTTTTAGTGAAGACTGAAGCAAAATAGACATTACGCACCTCAGCTTTCTTGATGTCCTCAGTTGTTATCTCTCCTTCCAGTAGAGGACCTACACTTTCCTTCGTCTTTCTCTTGCTCCTAATGTGTGTCAAGCACCTCTTCTTACTGCTTTTTATGTCTCTTGCCAGGTGTAGCTCATGTACATCTATGGCACTGCATAAATTATACACAGCAATAGCAATGATGAGGGTTAACTTAAAAGACAGCAGGTGATCGGTGAGTAGAGAAGGATGGGTGGAATTGATCCTTCGAGGAAGTCTGCACTACTTTCTGAGTCACATGGTGCTCGGTGTCCCTCATTCCCCTTTGGAAAATAACCTGCCACTGCTGTTACTGGTGATTCTCCTGGCTCACTCCTGCTGCTGGCGGCTGTGCTCTGCCATGACTGGGGTTTCTTGCTTTGGTCTCCTTCTTCCCCGAGTGTCCGACATACAGTAAGCAGACGTCCTAGCAAGCTTGAACCACAGCAGTTCTGTGCAGAGCCTTGGCAAGGAACAGAGTGTGGGGCTTGTGAACAAGGACCCAGGAGAGGGAGCTCTGGAGATACAATTTGTGATTTGTGTTGGTTTGATGCTGTTCAACATTTCTAGCCTTTTAAACCCCATGAAGGGAATGTGGCCAGAAGCTTTGCTAGCTGCTGTTCTTCGGTTAAACAAAGTCCTGAAAATAAACAGGAAGTCTCAGAGAGGGCTGTTATTGTTATTTTTATAACAGTTTTTTTTTTACTTAACCAGTGAACTTCCTCCAGCGGTTCAGACCCTGCTGTTGTCATGCGTACTGCCACAGACACTGGTCTGGGTTTGCAACAGCAATCCTTGCTCCAGGGGAAAGTGAGTGAAGTCAACGGCAAAACTCCCATTGACTTCATTGGGGCTGAGATTTCATAAAATCATAGAATCCTAGAATATCAGGGTTGAAAGGGATCTCAGGAGGTCATCTAGTCCAACCCCTGCTCAAAGCAGGACCAATCCCCAACTAAATCATCCAGTCGCCAATTAAATCACCACATGTGTTGTAACATGTCTCCACTGGGAGTCACTACATCTTCTGCCTCCTCACCAGTGGCGCCATATTGAGCGAGGAAGGAAACTGTCCGGCTCCTCCATCCCTTAGCATGATCTGGTCCGGTCTGTGAGGGCAACTCCATTATCCTGCAGCTCGTTGTTGGCATGTCAGAAAGAGTCTGCGAGATCCTTAGGTAGAAATAAAAAAGGAAGGGAAAGCAGCAGGTGTTGGTGAATGTGGCTGTTATGAAATGAGGCTCCAACCAAGCATCTGTTTGAGCCTGTTAATGGGAGCCAACAGAGTCCCTGATGGCAACCTAATTAAAATGAAAACGAGAGCTCTGCTTGAGCATTCAGGTATGTCACGAGTGTCAGACCCAAGGCTCTCCTTTGCTCCCCTGTCCCCATACCACAGGTCTGTCCAAGTCCACATCTGTTCCATTGGAACCTTGCTGACCAGCGTGAAGGAAGGCTGCAGCTGTACTGAGAAAGAAAGATATTGGGTACAGCTGCTCATTTTTTGTTGAAAAAGTTTTTCAATAAAAAAATCCCTTTTTATGGAACTCAAAACACGTAATCCTTTCTTCTGCCCTTGCCCCCTCAAAACAAGGCGTTTCGATAGTGCTGAAACGTCCCTTTTTTGACACTTTCGGAACAGAACGTTTTGATTTATTTTTCCCTTTTGAAATGAAATTCATTGTTTTTCAGTACATTAAAAAAGTTTTAAAAGTTCAAAATTGGAATGAAATCCTTCAGTTTTTTTTAGATGTTTCAGTCGACCCCCAAACCACTTTTTCCCTTGGAATTTTATTTCCTGGAAAATTTTGACACTTTTTGGTTATGCCCCGTTTCAGAACAGAAAACATTTCAAGATCATGGAATTTCCCCATGAAACACAAAAACCAGTTCCCATCGAGATCTGAGAATTAGCAACACGAAATGGAGCTGTCCGTGAATGATCTTGTAGCCACTAGATGGCGCCAAACAATTGAAGATCAATAACAGCATCTCATGCTATCAAACCAGTAGGAAATGGAAGAAACGGGATGTCACAGGTAGATTTCTCTTCCTGTGCTGGGGGTTTGCCTGGTAAGTTATCTAGAATCACGACTCTGGTGTGTGGCAAGCAGGACATTGGCTGAAATCTGCCATCTCTGGGTATTGGGTCTAGCCGAGGCAATGCCCCAGTGCAGGGTGTTAGTGGGACAAAAGGGAGCAGGGTGCTCTGGCTTTCCAAAAGAGACCTGAGTCCTAGTGGCGTGTGTCACATCTCTGGGCAAAGCAGCCGCAGGGGCAGGTTGTGTCAGGTGTGGTGTGAGATCCTTCCTCTTCCCTCAAGGATCAGTGATCTTGAGCTAGTGGGGAGACTGGAGGCCAGTGTCTTCAGGCTGGGCTTTGCAGATGAGCCAGCAGGTTATCCGGGAAAAGTCTGCTGTCCCACAGGGCACTGAGATGATGTGCGCACGCTCCCCGGCTGGTGACCTTACCATGAACCATACAACAATCTGAAATGCAGGCGTTGCCCTTTGCAGGAAGGACCCTATGGCGACCTCAGGCCAGGCGAGAGAGCCAGAGAAAGTGTGAGATAAGATCTTCCCCCTCCAAACAGCAGTTGCAGATCCTTCCTAAAAGTGGGGGAGCCCCTTGCCTCCTCCATGGCCCCACCCCACCCCTTCCACCTGAGGCCTCACCACGGCCAAGCCAGAAGCCAGGGTGAGCAGGGAGCTGTGGAGCCTCCACCTGCCCGGGGGGTGGGAAGGGGTGGGCGATAGCATTCCCCAGCCCATGTCCCTGCCCTGTAGACCACTGCCCAGGGCAGGTGGAGGGTTTGTGGCTCCTCACAGCTGCCCATGTGGCTCTCCCTGACCTGGCTCCGGCCAGGGGATGGGGCGTCAGAGCCATGCAGCTTGGCTGTGGTAAGAGCCGCGTGGCCAGGCAGCTATGGGGATCCGCGGACCCTCCACCTGTCCTGGGTGTGGGGCCCAGGGAGCGGGGACATGGGCTTGGGGTTGCTCTTGCCCCCCACCCCACCCCGGGCAGACAGAGGGTCTGTGGCGCGGTGCCCCACGCTGCCTGGCCTCCCGGGCTAGGCTCCAGCTGCCGGCCTGGCCTGGGGGCGGGGCCTTAGGAGGAGGAGGAGGAGGAGCGGGCCCTGGCAAAAATGGGGAGGGCCATGGACCACTGACCTTCCCAGTTCTGGCGCCATTGCTTCTATAGCTGGCCATGTTCTCTGCTCCTTCTCCTCCGCAGCCAGTTACAAAAGCAGGATGATACGATTGCGTGGTTTATCCCGGGCAGGGAGTGACGCTGACTGTCTCCAGCGTGGTCTAGGGCTTGGAGAGAGACGCTCCCTGAGTTGCTGGCTAAAGGTTTGTGAATCAGGTTACTCCTCTGTGGATGGTGGTGCCGCCGGCCATGGCTGGCTTTGAAGGTTGTCAGTTTGGATCCGGTCCCAAGTCTTGAGGCTGGGCCATGGGCCATGTTCTCTGTGGAGTTTTCACACTGGGAAATTCTGCCTTCCTCTCTGGAGACCTCGGTCGTTATGGTTTTATGGAGGTGAGCTCTATCCTTAACAATCTGACCTTGCTCATAACTACCCTGAGTGTGTGTGTGTTGGGGTGGGGGGGGTCTCATATTCTAATCACTCTCCCCCTCTGCCCTGTGTTCTCACTGGCCTGGTCTCTTTCACCCTTTGTCTGTTTGGTTCAGGTGTTTTGTGGCCATTCGGATAATTAGCTGTCTATTGGCTCTGGGTTGGTTTTTCCACCTCCATTTTGGAGCATTACAAATTAGGCTTGAGGATGATGGGGATTCAAGTCCGTTGCTGCTCAAGCATCGTGCAACTTCATCTTTTGATGCCAAAATCCAGATAACTGCACGCAGAGGTCTTTTTATGTTCCTTTTGTTCTACATCCAGGAAGAGCAGCGCTCCATCCCATTGCTAAAATTCTCTCTGGGTGAAAACTGCTTGAGAATTACAGAAACAGTGACGTAGGCTCACAGCTGGCTTTGCCAGAGGCTTGAATGTCCATTTGAGAAGACATCAGCCAAAGGCCATACCCGGGTTGCACAGAGGAGCTAAGAAAAATGGCATTTCGGACTAAGTGGAGGATCTCAATAACCAGCTTAGGCAAGAGTTTCATCGAGTTCTTGAGATCCCCAAAAAGAATGGAGTCTGGTGACTGGGGGAATATCTGTTCTGCGAGAGTAGTAGAGGTTTTAGGAATGACAGCGGTATCAGGGCCTCAGTTCCCCTGATCCAGCTGAGTTTCGATTGGCATGATGTCTACCCTCTGTGAAACAAGATGGAGTTCGGCTGTGAGAATACACACGGGTGGACGCGATGGACTCTAAACCCTACACTGGCCAGGAAAGTGTTGATGAGGAGCGTTGGGCTCAGCCAGCCCCGCTCTGCTACCCCTGCAGTAGGCGTCAGACTTGGAGGGGAGAGCTGAGCTCAGCTGGGGGCTGACTGGAAAGGACAGCAGGCTTCCAGCTCTCATTCTGTGAGGGAGAGGCCAGGCTGGGGCCAGGAACTGACTGGAGCCTGCAGCCTGCCAGAGCCTCCCTGAGGGAAGGTAGCACTGACGCGGGAATACTGCTGTGATGTACTACCAGTAACTGGCGTTGTTATGCAAACTAGACACAATCAACTAGTTTGCAGATATGCAAACTAGACACAATCAACTCAGGATTGAATAAAGACTGGGAATGGCTGAGCCATTATAAACATTGAATCTATCTCCCCTTGTAAGTATTCTCACACTTCTTATCAAACTGTCTGTACTGGGCTATCTTGATTATCACTTCAGAAGTTTTTTTTCTCTTACTTAATTGGCCTCTCAGAGTTGGTAAGACAACTCCCACCTGTTCATGCTCTCTGTATGTGTGTATATATATCTCCTCAATATATATTCCACTCTATATGCATCCGAAGAAGTGGGCTGTAGTCCACGAAAGCTTATGCTCTAATAAATTTGTTAGTCTCTAAGGTGCCACAAGTACTCCTGTTCTTTTTGGAGAATCTGGGCTGTTGTGCCTTTATGCAGACTTAGCAGCCAACAATTGGGCTCCTGTTTTTGAAAACTTTGACTGTGGGAAATTTACTCTTTGGAAAGACTGAACAAGATGAGAGTGGGGAGTGAATTCCTGGCATCCAGAGCTTTGAGGGAGATTGGTATCTCTGATGGTTGGCAGTTGGACACCAGGGGAAGGGTTCCTAATAGTTTGGAAATAGTATATTGCGTGCGTGGCTGCTGTGGGTTGCAGATGAGGAATCTAAAATTCCCAGCAGCTTGACTAACCCGGTGTCCCTGCGCTGGCTGTGTGACATAGCCCATGCGTAGCTGAACCCTGGATATTGTTGGACTGGAAAACTTTGTTTATTTTTTATTTTTAACATAAGAGTTCAGCCAGAAGTTCTGCCTGGTGGATATGACGGTATGTCAGAGGAGTTGAATTACTTGTTCATGCGATGGGCCCAATCCTGGAGGGAGCTGAGCGCCTGCTGAGAAGTGCTGAATCGGAATACGACGACTGTATTATTAAAGATTGCCAGGAGCTGCCTTACAGCAGTGGCTTTCAGTCTTTCCAGACGACTGTCCCCCTTTCAGGAGTCTGATTTGTCTTGCATACCCCCAAGTTTCACCTCACTTAAAAACTACCCGCTTACAAAATCAGACGTCAAAATACAAACGTGTCCCAGAACACTAGTACTGAACAATGGCTGACTTTCTCTTTTTTACCACATACGTCTTAAATAATTCAATTGGAATAGAAATATTGCACTTACATAGAGCAGTATAAACAACTCAGTGTCTGTATGAAATTTTAGTTTGTACTGATTTTGCTAGTGCTTTTTACGTAGCCGGTTGTAAAAGGAGGCAAATAGCTAGATGAGTTGATGTACCCCCTGGAAGACCTCTGTGTACCCCTATACCACTGCCTTAAAGAACATGCTGGCTGCTGGTAAATAAACATGGACTATAATATCTGTAGCTGCGGCATGCATATTTCTCTTCATGTTAAAGATTGCTGAGCAAAATGGCTCCATTGCAATCCAGGAGACCAGTTCTAATCTGATGCCACGTCCTCCCTTTCATACCCCTTTTCTTTTGGCACTGAAATGATTTTGGGGTGGGAGAGGAGTACCAGAAGCTATCCAAGATTAGATCTATTAAATAAGACAACTGGCCAGTTCTGATTTAGGGGGATGTACTTGCATCTTGCAGCTCCGATAGCTACACAAGCCATTTGTCCTTTGCTGTAATGTTTTGACATCACCTTACTGTCTTAATGGCATTATAACCCCACCGTTCAGAGCTGATTGTCCTGTCTTCTGTACGTACAATGTACACGGTGCAGAAAAAGCAAGTTAACCCTTCACTGAACGTGAAACTGCTACCGGTGCTTCACTGAGTGGCATAATCAGCCACACCGAGGACCCAAAAATGAGCCAAACATGCTATGATAATTAATACATTGGCAGACAGGGGAACAATAGTTCAACTGAATTTTAATAAGTTCCCTAGCAATGAAAGTATTATTGGGATGATGGGTGAGGTTCATTTAGGGCCAGGTTCTGATACCCTTGCTCACCAGCCTGGTATCTTACTAGGTGAGCAGTCCCATTGATTTCAATGGCAGTACTCCAGGACTAAGGCACCACTCTGCATGAGTAAGTATATCAGAATCTAGTCCTCAACACTGCAGTTCCGGGAGGTCCAAAGCCAAAGGGATTTCTAACATGGCTATTACCGTATATTTCGGTATTTAACTAAGTGCTCATTTGGAAAGTGCTCTGCCTAAATAATTCATCTTTGACTCCTCGAACTTTATTGTAAATATTTTTGTTTTCCGCTACAGGAACCCAAGGAATTTCGCTTGCCAAAGTAAACTGCTGGGACTGGCCTGATGTCTGCGTGAAGCAGAACGTCACTCAATTTCCCATTACCAAGATGTATGAGAAGGGAGCAGGGTCGCTGACTTACACTGGCATGCTCGGAGCAGCAGAACTGCTCAGATTCCTCAGGCTGTGAGTGTCCTGTTGAGGCCAGTGTCGTTAGTATTTCAGCTTGACATTTCTGAAGGATCTTTACTGTCCCAGAAGTTGAACTGTAGTCTGTTTACATAGTCATAGTTTGGATCTTAATCTTAGTTTCAACACCAGGCTTAGAGTTTAGTGGGTAGGTCTGAAATGAGCTTAACAACCTTCCACACCTTTTCACTATCAGGAAATAACTTTTCTTAAAGGATACGTCCATCCACTGGTTTGACTCTCCCTGTCACAATAGAGAGACACCTTATGTTTGTTTATTGTTTGGAGAGTCATGACCTACGGGCTCCAAACCCAGGTCCACAGGAGCAGCCATGCTCCAACCCTCTACTTGGCCACCTGCTGACAGCTCCTTACCCAGGACCTGTGAAGCCCAGGCCCAGTTTGAGGCTCCACCCCGAGGTCCTATTGGCAGAGTCCCAGAGCAGCTGATTGGCCCACTGGCTCTACTTAAGCCAGCAGCAGGAACAGGAAACTGTCCAAACAACTGGGATCCATCCCGCTCCCCCAGTTTGATTTCCTGGCATCTGACTGGTGGTTCTGATATCCATTTTGTTTTGTGCCTCTAACCCCCTGGTATCCAGTTTGTGCCTCTGACCCTGGTATCCTGACCCGGCCTGACCCAACTTGTGGTTCTGATCTCAAGTTTGTCTCCTGCTTCTGATCTATTGGTATCCTTGACTCTTGACTCTTGTCTCTATGACTGTGGACTCCAGCTCTGACCACTAGGTCTGGCTGCCCATGACCCAGCCGTGACCACTTGTTCGGACCACAATAACTGCAGGGCCAAGCCCGGTGCCCACGACCCAGCCGCACTGCCACAGCCACCGGAAGCATAGGACTCCCCTGAATGGGACCTCCTCCTCCAGGTGGATAATCAAGCACTGCAGGCACAAGTTGCTCAGAGGATCAGAGACAACCAGCAGCTGCAGGAGCAACTGAGGCAGCTGAGCACCGACAATGCCATGCTGCGAGCGCCGCCTGCCGTACCCTGGCATGAATGGTTGAACGGGAACCGCAGGCAGTTCCACGGTTTCATCAACCAATGCTACCTTCTGTTTCTGATGTGTCCCAGAATCTACGCCTCTGACCAGGCCAAGGGGGCCCTGGTAATCAGCCTGCTGACAGATGTGTTAGACTGCCCCCCCGCCCTCCGTGCTGGAAGATTGTAGGCTGGTGCTGTCGAACTGGGATGCCTTTCTCCAGCTAATATCAATCATCTTCGATGACCCATCCTAAACTTGAATGGCCGAGGCCACCCTGAGAAGACTTCGGCAGGGGCGCAAGGCACAACGGTCTCCTGTGTGGCACACGTCCGTCGCCTCACAGCGGATACAGAGTGCAACGAAACAGCGCAGCTGTACCAGTTCCAGTGGGGGCTTGCAGGAAGAAATCAAAGACAAACTGGCCTGGGTAGAGATGCCTGGAGGCCTAGACACCCTTGTGGACTTTGCCATCTGCCCAGATGAGCGGCTGTGAGAATGAAGAAAGGAGAAAAGATGTTCCTTGCAGTCCCTCTACAGACCTACTGGGACCTCACCTTGTGTATCGCCCGCCAAACCTGTGCAAGCCAACCTGGCTCATCAGCGCCTCACTCCTGAAGAAAAAGAACGGCGCCGTCGGTGCCACCTGTGCTTCTACTGCAGCGAACCTGGCCATGTCATCTCGACCTGCCCAGTACGAATGCCCAGCAGCTTGGGGAAACAAGTCTGTCCAGACACAGTGGGGGGAACCGGCCTGGTCCTTGAGAGAAAATAATTTCCCTGTACCCTAGTCCTCACTGAGACCCACCCCGAGCCCCATCCAGAGGCTTCCCATTTGCAGGTATCTATCCAGCTGTGCATCCTGGGAGATCCCCGGCAGATCCCCCTCCAAGAGACCCTCATCGATTTGGGAGCAGCAGACAATTTTGTGGAACCAGCTACAGCTCAGGCCCTACAGATTCCCCTGCAACACGAGGCCACGCTGGAGATGATTGGAACTATTGATGGCTCTCCACTGTCTTTGGGTCCAGATGTGGAGGAGACTGTCCCCCTGGAGGCTGTTATTCAGGGACACAGAGATAATTCGATCTGGCATGATCCATTCTGCACATTTTCCCCTGGTCGTTGGCGTCTCCTGGCTAACCCTTCATGGCCCCCTCATTCATTGGTGAGAACAGAAGGTCACTTTCATATCAGAATTCTGCTGACGGTGTGGCCAGGGACCAGGAAGGGTTGCACTCAGGCCCAAGAAGGTTCAAATAGGTATAGCTTCCCACATCGAAACATCTACTGGGGGAACTATGGAATTCCGTCCCCCCCCCCCCAGTACTGCAGTGATGCTGATGTCTTTAAAAAAAGAATGCAGAAAGCCTCCCCCCACATTGGGACTATGATTGTCCTATAGAACTCCAGCCAGCGGTGAAGATATCGTCTGGGTGGATCTACGCAATGTCAGAGCCTGAACTGGCAGCGTTACAAGGACACCTCCAAGAGAACCTGGCACGGGGGTTCATCTGCAGGTCAACCTCACCAGCCCATGCCCCAGTCCTTTTCATAAAAAAGGATGGCAGCCTCCACCTCTGTGTTGATTACCAAGCCCTAAATCAAGTAAGTCCAGAACCACTAACCCTAATCTCTGAGTTGTTGGACGATGTGGGGGCTGCCCGCATATACACTAAACTGGATCTCTGATGAGCTTACAGTCTCATCTGTATCCAAGAGGGGGACTGCCTTTCAGACCTGCTATGGACAGTTTGTATATTTGGTCATCCCATTTGGGTTGACTAATGCCCCAGCAACATTCCAGCACTTCATTAATGGTGTGCAATAAGATCTACTGGGCCAGTTTGTAGTTCTATACTCAGATGATATATTGGTCTTCTCAGATGATCTGGACCAACACACCATTCACATCTGCACAGTCCTGGAGAGAATCTGACAACACGGTCTCTACAGTAAATTCAAAAAGTGCTCATTTGATCAGACCTCAACTGAGTTCCTAGGTTTCATCCTGTCCCCAGAAGGAATCAAGATGGATCCATTCAAGGTCTAGGCTGTCTGCTACTTGGCTGCCCTCCCTCCTCCCTCCCCCCCATGTGTACAGCCTATAATGTTTTCTAGGCTTTGCAAACTTTTACTGGAGGTTCATCTCAAATTTTTCAAAACAAGTGCTTGGATGAGATCAGCTCTTGGATGTAGAACAACTGTCTGAAGCTGAACCCAAGCAAGGCAGAAGTGAGGCTGGTGGGCAGAGGAAATTATTTCGGGGCATTTTCAGCCAGGGTGTTGTCTGCTTTGATTTGAAGGTTCACACCCACAATTGGTCCATCAGTCTGTAGTCTAGGAGTACTCTTGGATTCCTCACTGACGCTGAGCTCTGACACCGCGATGGCCGTGAGTAACGCTTTCTACGATCTCCGGTTGGCTTGGAGGCTCCATCCCATCCTGGTGGATGAAGACCTGGCCTCCCTTATTCATGCCTTCATCACCTCTTGGCTGGACTACAGCAACATGTTGTACTTGGGCATGAAACCTTCAGCTCGTAGGAAACTCCAGTTAGTACAAAACACTGCAGTGCATCTTCTCAGCAACACAGGCTGTCATGAGCCTATCAGACCTGTCCTCTGCTCTCTATGCTAGCTTCCCGCAGAATTTTGAATCCAGTTCATGGTCTCAGTCCTTATCTTTAAAGAGCTTCTTGACCTGGGCCCAGGTTACCTAAAAGACTGTTTAAAACTCTGGGACGAAGAGCAGAGTTGCCAACCACGGTCTTCTGGCCCAATGGTGCTCTCAGCAATAAAAGTCAAGCTCATCTGTGCAGGAGACAGAACTTTCTCTGGGGTGGGTCCGAGTAGGGTGACCAGACAGCAAATATGAAAAATAGGGACAGGGGTTGGGGGTAATAGGAGCCTATATAAGAAAAAGACCCCAAAATTGGGACTGTCCCTATAAAATCGGGACATTTGGTCACCCTAGGTCCGAGCCTGTGTAATGAACTCCCATGGGAACTAAAGACCATCACAAGCCTCCCCACTTTCTGCTCCAAGTGCAAGGTGCATTTCTTGACCTTGCTGTTTCTAATATAAACACGGAGTAACGGATATGTTTAACGAACAAAAACCCACACTACCGAAACAAGATGCTCCACTCCACATGCTTCTCCCTCTGGGCAGAGGATGAGAGAGCAAACCCACGACAGATGAGTAGTCGTGACACGGGTCTGCTGTCCCTTCCCAGAAGCCGGTTGGGATTTTCCCTGGTGTCTCTGTCTTCCGTTGCACTCACTCTGTTGTGGTTTTTGCTTATTTAATACAGCTGCATGTTTTGTTTTGTTTTTTAATCATGCTGAACAAAGCATCCCCCCCGCCTATCATTCATTTCTCTAGAAGCAGCATTTCCTGCCCTGTGAAGCTGACCACCATTGAAGAAGTGGATGAATATTTAAGCGGGGAAGTCCATGCCGACTCGTCTTCTTACCACAGCACATCAGTTCTGGGAATATTTCACCCTCGCATGAAAGCAGGTAAACGTGGCACTTTGAGAGAGAGAGAGAATACAAGGTTAGCAGTATTAGGAGCTCCTATCTGGTACCTAAAGATGAGGATTTCTGCCATTTGAGAGGAACTCATTGGTTCCTTGTTTGCTAAATGATGTAACTGGGCGTATGTGGTCACATTGATAATTTGCAGTACGGTAGTGGCTGGAGGCCCTACATGAGAGCACAGCCCCATTGTACTATGGGCTGTACAACTCGTGGGAGACAGTCTCTACCCTGGAAAGCTTACAGTCTAAATAGACAAGATGCACAAAGGGTGAGAGAACAAACAGTGGTGAAGTGACTCATNCTCCTGGCTAACCCTTCATGGCCCCCTCATTCATTGGTGAGAACAGAAGGTCACTTTCATATCAGAATTCTGCTGACGGTGTGGCCAGGGACCAGGAAGGGTTGCACTCAGGCCCAAGAAGGTTCAAATAGGTATAGTTTCCCACATCGAAACATCTACTGGGGGAACTATGGAATTCCCTCCCCCCCACAGTACTGCAGCGATGCTGATGTCTTTAAAAAAAGAATGCAGAAAGCCTCCCCCCACATTGGGACTATGATTGTCCTATAGAACTCCAGCCAGCGGTGAAGATATCGTCTGGGCGGATCTACGCAATGTCAGAGCCTGAACTGGCAGCGTTACAAGGACACCTCCAAGAGAACCTGGCACGGGGGTTCATCTGCAGGTCAACCTCACCAGCCCATGCCCCAGTCCTTTTCATAAAAAAGGATGGCAGCCTCCACCTCTGTGTTGATTACCAAGCCCTAAATCAAGTAAGTCCAGAACCACTAACCCTAATCTCTGAGTTGTTGGACGATGTGGGGGCTGCCCGCATATACACTAAACTGGATCTCTGATGAGCTTACAGTCTCATCTGTATCCAAGAGGGGGACTGCCTTTCAGACCTGCTATGGACAGTTTGTATATTTGGTCATCCCATTTGGGTTGACTAATGCCCCAGCAACATTCCAGCACTTCATTAATGGTGTGCAATAAGATCTACTGGGCCAGTTTGTAGTTCTATACTCAGATGATATATTGGTCTTCTCAGATGATCTGGACCAACACACCATTCACAACTGCACAGTCCTGGAGAGAATCTGACAACACGGTCTCTACAGTAAATTCAAAAAGTGCTCATTTGATCAGACCTCAACTGAGTTCCTAGGTTTCATCCTGTCCCCAGAAGGAATCAAGATGGATCCATTCAAGGTCTAGGCTGTCTGCTACTTGGCTGCCCTCCCTCCTCCCTCCCCCCCATGTGTACAGCCTATAATGTTTTCTAGGCTTTGCAAACTTTTACTGGAGGTTCATCTCAAATTTTTCAAAACAAGTGCTTGGATGAGATCAGCTTTTGGATGTAGAACAACTGTCTGAAGCTGAACCCAAGCAAGGCAGAAGTGAGGCTGGTGGGCAGAGGAAATTATTTCGGGGCATTTTCAGCCAGGGTGTTGTCTGCTTTGATTTGAAGGTTCACACCCACAATTGGTCCATCAGTCTGTAGTCTAGGAGTACTCTTGGATTCCTCACTGACGCTGAGCTCTGACACCGCGATGGCCGTGAGTAACGCTTTCTACGATCTCCGGTTGGCTTGGAGGCTCCATCCCATCCTGGTGGATGAAGACCTGGCCTCCCTTATTCATGCCTTCATCACCTCTTGGCTGGACTACAGCAACATGTTGTACTTGGGCATGAAACCTTCAGCTCGTAGGAAACTCCAGTTAGTACAAAACACTGCAGTGCATCTTCTCAGCAACACAGGCTGTCATGAGCCCATCAGACCTGTCCTCTGCTCTCTATGCTAGCTTCCCGCAGAATTTTGAATCCAGTTCATGGTCTCAGTCCTTATCTTTAAAGAGCTTCTTGACCTGGGCCCAAGTTACCTAAAAGACTGTTTAAAACTCTGGGACGAAGAGCAGAGTTGCCAACCACGGTCTTCTGGCCCAATGGTGCTCTTAGCAATAAAAGTCAAGCTCATCTGTGCAGGAGACAGAACTTTCTCTGGGGTGGGTCCGAGCAGGGTGACCAGACAGCAAATGTGAAAAATAGGGACAGGGGTTGGGGGTAATAGGAGCCTATATAAGAAAAAGACCCAAAAATTGGGACTGTCCCTATAAAATCGGGACATCTGGTCACCCTAGGTCCGAGCCTGTGTAATGAACTCCCATGGGAACTAAAGACCATCACAAGCCTCCCCACTTTCTGCTCCAAGTGCAAGGTGCATTTCTTGACCTTGCTGTTTCTAATATAAACACGGAGTAACGGGTATGTTTAACGAACAAAAACCCACACTACTGAAACAAGATGCTCCACTCCACGTGCTTCTCCCTCTGGGGAGAGGATGAGAGAGCAAACCCACGACAGATGAGTAGTCGTGACACGGGTCTGCTGTCCCTTCCCAGAAGCCGGTTGGGATTTTCCCTGGTGTCTCTGTCTTCCGTTGCACTCACTCTGTTGTGGTTTTTGCTTATTTAATACAGCTGCATGTTTTGTTTTGTTTTTTAATCATGCTGAACAAAGCATCCCCCCCGCCTATCATTCATTTCTCTAGAAGCAGCATTTCCTGCCCTGTGAAGCTGACCACCATTGAAGAAGTGGATGAATATTTAAGCGGGGAAGTCCATGCCGACTCGTCTTCTTACCACAGCACATCAGTTCTGGGAATATTTCACCCTCGCATGAAAGCAGGTAAACGTGGCACTTTGAGAGAGAGAGAATACAAGGTTAGCAGTATTAGGAGCTCCTATCTGGTACCTAAAGATGAGGATTTCTGCCATTTGAGAGGAACTCATTGGTTCTCTGCAAATAATCAATGTGACCACATACGGCCAGTTACATCATTTAGCAAACAAGGAGGCCCTACATGAGAGCACAGCCCCATTGTACTATGGGCTTTACAACTCGTGGGAGACAGTCCCTGCCCTGGAAAGCTTACAGTCTAAATAGACAAGATGCACAAAGGGTGAGAGAACAAACAGTGGTGAAGTGACTCATCCAAGAAGCTGAGAACAGACCCCAGATATCATAGAATCATAGAATATCAGAGTTGGAAGGGACCTCAAGAGGTCATCTAGTCCAACCCCCTGCTCAAAGCAGGACCAATTCCCAGCTAAATCATCCCAGCCAGGGCTTTCTAAATCATCCCAGCTCAGGGATATCCTGAGCTCTAGTTTAGTGCTTTGTCTACTGGACCAGTCTAGCTCTCCCAACAAATGCTGTCCCAGAGAATGAGGCCCTACACCCCAGTTCTGCAAGCAGGTACGTGTGGGGTGACGCTTGTGCCCCGGCATTGACTTCAGTGGCTCTCCACACTGGGACACAGGTCCATCCACATGCTGCAGGATCGGGGCCCTGCTAAGTTAAATCCTCCCTTTAGAAGTTTTCTAGTGATCTTTTTCCTGTAGGTTCTGGAGCAAACCTGTTAATGATGGTCTGTTGATTGTCCTCCAAAGGAAGCGATTTCCTCACCCAGGCAATAACTCATTTCCTCTCTCAGAGCAAAATATTGAACTAAATTACGGCCCTCCAGAGAGAGAGAGAGCATGGCTGCAGAGGTGAAAGATGCGCATGCAGTGGATTGCATGTATTCCTCACGTAGCAGCACTCTGCGAGAAATGCTATCCAGGCAGAAAGAAGTAGCCAAGGTAGCACTGCAGAGTGGGCATTATAGGTAAAATGGAGATGGCACTTCCCTTATCAGCCCTGTGTCCCACAGCTCTTAATATCCCCAAGACATGCACCTTCTGGGATTGACTATTCTCCTGCCTAATGGTTTTTTCCAGCCTGCTCCAGAATAAAGGCTGTATGTGCTGAATAGGGTTAAACCATGCTTGTTTCTTGGGGGGTTGGCTTTATTGACAGTCGTTCGCTATAATACCCCCTGTATTCCAGCCCATGCCTCCTCTCCTAGCTTGGCTACCCCTAGGGCTCCATCTTTCAGATGCTCTCTTTAGCACTGTGTAGGCTAGTGGCTAGACCAGAGGACTGGGACTGAAAAGATCTGGGTTCAATTCCTAGCTTGGCCTCCTGGGTGAGTCCGGGCAACTCACTTCCCCCCTCTGTAGCTACATTTCCCCATCTAGCTAATGACACAGCCCTCCTTTGTGAAGTGCTTTTAGATCTACTGATGAGAAGCGCTGTGTAAGAGGTAGGTGTTTTATTATTATTACCTGGAAGGCCTCCCTTTATGTGCAGGGTGGCATTGCATAGGATTGGAAGGGATGTCCTGGCTCGTTGTCGCAGGCAGCCCCGGGAAATAATTGCATTTATAAATGTATCAAGTTCTGCCTTGAAACCTGTGAGATTGTTTGGGCTGGTCCACACTAAGCCCCTAGTTCGAACTAAGATACGCAACTTCAGCTACGAGAATAACGTAGCTGAAGTCGAAGTATCTTAGTTCGAACTTACCGTGGGTCCACACGCGGCAGGCAGGCTCCCCCGTCAACTCCGCCTACTCCTCTCGCAGAGCAGGATTACCGGTGTCGATGGCGAGCACTTCCGGGATCGATTTATCGCGTCTAGACAAGACGTGATAAATCGATCCCAGAAGATCGATTGCTGGCCGCCGAACCAGCGGGTAAGTATAGACGTACCCTTAGTTTGCTCCCACTACTCCTGTTGGGAGGCCGTTCCAGAACCTCCCTCCTCTGACGGTTAGAACCCTTCTGATTTCCAGCCTCAATTTACTCATGGACAGTCTATACCTCTTTGTTCTTGTGACCCCCTTATGCATTAGCTTAACTAGCTCTTCTCCCTCCCTGGGATTCCTCCTGCCGATGTATTTATAGAGAGCAATCAGAGCCCCTTGCAGCCTTCGTTTTACCAGGCTGAACAAGCCCAGCTCTTTTGTTAACCAGCTACATTGAGTCTGCAGGGTTCCAACCCCTGCCAGCAAGGGATGGAGCAACAGAAGAACCCAAGTACCCAGTCACACAAAGGGTTTGTCTGTGCTGTGGGGGAGTCTCCAGATAATCTCTTGGTGGGTCTGAGTTACCCGAGGGTGAGAGAGATGTTTGCACTGTTAACACTTTTTGTTATTTGCAAGTGGATAACTCAAGATCAGCCTAAAAGGTTTGTTGTTTTTTTAACTCTGCCCTCTACATGTCCACCATCCTGAGAGTAGAACGCATGATTTCCTTGTGAACTCAAGTACCGGTGGTTTAAACATAACAGAGTGCATAGGCACTCAGTTACTACGGCCACAAGTAACCACCTAGATTACTTTCCTTCCCTTCCAAACATCATACTGAGCTACGGTGCAACAACTGGGTACGCGAGAGAAGGAAGGTAGGTTTGATTGGATGATAAGTAAGAAGGAGCCATGGAGATGAAACCACAACTGTAGATGTGAGGATTGTGCGTGTCAAGTTTTGGTGTGAACTCTGCATCATGCTCAGCTTTACAAACGACCACCCTCCTTAATCTTTCCAGCCGCTGCAGCGAGCGGTAGAACGTTCATGCTCGTGGCAGAACAATCTCTGAATATGCGGCTGCAGGGGCCTACGTGCCTCGTGGAATGAATACGTTATGAGAGATGTAGTAATCGGCAGCTGTAGGGCTAGCGGAAAGAAGTGAGCATACAAGTGCATATCAGGCCCATCTTCCTGTCCTGCCACCGGCTCCTGGTCCGCTTTTGGGGCCCGTTTAAAACCTTGTCCTGATCTTCAGCTCCAGTAATGGATAAGCCCCCAGCTAGATTGAAGAGTTCCTCTGGGACAGCGCAGCTCACAAATATCACGACAGTGTGCGTGAGAGCCAAGGACAAAGCATGCTCAGTTGAGGGGATCTAGCTATGGAACAGACTTCCAGGGAAAATCAAGGTCCGGCCAATCCAAAGACTGATGATCTCAAGGAAACACTACACACCCTTCCTCTCCAGAAAGGCCTTCCAACTGTGAGAATGCCATTCCCCCCTTCTGCCCAGCAAATTTCAACCAACCCACAATCCGCCCAACTCCTGGAACAAAGGAAACCAAAAGTACGTTAATACATTTTTTAAAAATCAAAACCAAAACCTACCCCAAGCAGAGCTTCTACCCCATAAAAGGAGAAGTGCCAGTGACTCTGTGAAATCCACAGGGACTTCACTGTTGCTAATAACTTTATATGGAAGATGTCCAGCCACTGTACTTATGGACAGTGGTATTAAACCTTAAGTTAAATAGATGGGACAACTGAAAAATCCTGATGGTCATCTTACTTTACAAGCTAAGCAGGCGTGGAAGTGATTAGTGCTTGGACCCACTGAAAATATTTAGTGAGGTGTCGGTGGTTATCTTAATAATTGTATATGCTGAGGACTCAGGGTCAAGAGGAGGGGTAGTGAGTCAGATTGCTATGACTGCACATGCAAATGAGTTGGATCCACTGGGTATTAGGCAGGCAGTAGGTGCACAATAGCATGTGCATTCTTTTGCATGGACCTCCGGCATCTTCCTTAAAACATGCGATCTTCTCTCCTGACCGATGGGAAATAATACTCTGCGCTGACATTTCCGCAGGTTGAGTTCTGCTCCAGTTTTCTCACTTGGTTCCCACAAACCCCATTGTACCCCTCCCGCTCCTCCATAACCTGATCTCTGCAGAGGGGCTTCCAAGACGTCTGAAGAAAGGATGGGTCTGCTGGCACAAGCGGTACCTGCCTCCCGCACCTTTCCAAGCCCCACGGGTTTCCATCTTCTCCATCAGCAGACGGAGAGGAGGCAATCTGGTCCATGATGTTTCTAAATGGAACCAGCCCTGACTTTAATGTGAGAGAGTTAAATGACTATAAATCAACCTGGAAAGGGAGAATGGGCAGGCACAGTTCCCCTCAAAAACAGCTCAAGAAATAGCCTGGCTCGCCATGCCCCAGTCAAAGCCAAACTGAACACAAAGTGGCCTTTTGACCCCACATCCTGTCAGTTATCTTCACCCAGCTTGGAAATCTGAGAACCTCCCGCCGTGGTTGGAAAGCAGAAAGCGGGAAGCTTTGCAGCTGGGAAGAGAATCTGCCTGCCAGAGGCAGATTGGTTACATCTTGTTCCATAGCACTGTTTTCTGTACTGCACTTCATACTGGCTTCAGATACGCACAGGCACAACCCACGCTCTGACAGAAGGGGGTAAAAATGTGTCGAGGGCACAACGTGAGAGTAATAGAGTTAAAGGTACAGGACTAATCGACAATAGTTAAGGCACATTACAATCTTCAAACAGTAATAATAATATTTAACACTGCTGTGGAGCCTGATACAAAGCCCATTAAAGTTAATGGAAAGGCACCTATTGACTCCCATGGGTTTTGGGTCATTTTCATCAGTAGAACCTGAAGCATTTTTTATAATGGTGGTGGGCACTGTCCTCTCCATTTTAGAAACTGAGCACCAGGGCCAGCTTTTCAAAAGCCGCTTCTAGTTTTGAGCGCATCGGGGCGGGGCCCACAAATCGAGGCCTTCCGAATGAATGACTGCGTCCAGAAGATGTTGGGACATGCCCGACATTCCAGATCAAGTCAGAAATAGAGCAAGGGACAGATCCCAGGTCTCCTGACTCAGGGGAAAGCGCACCTCTTTGCTTAGCAGAATGAGGACGTCTCTGGATATTTTTCTCATGACGCTTTTACTCCAGAACAGCATGATGGCATATGCTTGGTTTTTCCAGGAACCAAAGTTAGACTAACAGGATGTCCAGCTATAAACAAAAGAACAATCAATGCACTTTCAATTAAATTGTATTATTAGATAACCATTCAAGGGACCAATAAACGTTTTCCTAAGGGCTTGTCTACAGGGGAAATGTACCAAAATAGTTCTAGTGATTTTGCTCTAAACCCCTGCGTGAATGGTCTTATTCCAGAATAATTATTCCAGTACAACTATTTTGGCAAATTTCCCCATGCAGACAAGCCCCACAGGATGTCTGTAAAGAACAGTGGCAGAGAAGTTTCCTGGAAAAATTGGAGGAGATCACATAGAAGATTAACTTGATTTGATACCAAAAGTTGGTTGATTCTTTCAGTATACTGGAAACAAAATGGTCTCTTAAATACTGGCTTCATTGTGTACTTAGGAAGCACCTGTAAGACTTACTGTGCTTGACAAAGTTCCTGGCTCACTGACTGCTAGTTAAAACGCTGCCTAACTGCAAGGTTTTCAGTGGGCCTATGGGAATGGGATGAAGGGCTTATCGGCCTGCATGCAGCATTGAATCGGAGGCCAGTTAATGGGAGTCTTTCCATTGACTTCATTGGGCTTGGGCTGAGGCTGCTTGTGAAGACTGAAATCTGAAGGGAGCGAGAATAGAGGCTGAGAATCCCCCTCACCATGTGTGCTTAGGGAGCGTGTCTGTACTTCAATAAAACACCGGGGCTGGCCCGTGTCAGCTGACGGAGGCTCACGCTGCAGGGTTATAAAATCACAGTGTAGACATTCGGGTTTGGGCTGGAGCCCAAGCTCTGGGAACCTCCCCCGTTGCAGGATGTCAGAGCTCAGGCTCCAGTCCAAGTCCAAACGTCTACACTGCAATTTTAGAGCACCGCAGCCCGAGCCCGGTAAGCCTGAGACAGCTGACACAGGTCGGTCGCAGGTGTTTTATTGCAGTGTAGACACACTGAAAGGGGTCTGCAGATATTGGCTCGCACAAATGCCATGGCTGGAGTCCGGCTTAGGGTTGTCAGGCCCAAGAGTTCAAAAACCATCAGTCGGGTCCCCAAAATCACAAGCTTGGCTTTAAAAAAATCAAGAGGTTTAAAAAAAAAAAGCCAGTACATGCTGAGGTCTGTTGACTTCCTGTCTGGTGTTTGAGCTTGAGGGTGGACGGGGGGGAAAAGGAGGGTCACCTTTTCCAGCTTTTCTCTGCAACCCTAAGGACTAGGGTTTTTATTAAAAATTCAGTGCTTTGCTGAATTAAATGATGCTTCTCTTGTTGCAGCCTTGGTCTGTCTTGTCTGTTTAGCGACTGTAGGCTCTTTGGGGCAGGAGCTCTTTTGCTAGGTGTTTGCACAGCATGGGGCCCCAATCTCAGTTCAGGCGGCCAGGTGCTACCGTCATTCTATTACCACTATTATTATTATTTATTCGTGTAGAGGAGCGGACTCACCCCTGCGGCGCCTCCTGCTGGTTACTTCCAGGAATTAGCTCTTCCAGCATCCAGAACCCCCTCTGCAGGCCGGTGATCCGCCTTACCTGTGGCCACGTGTCCCTTCCAGGACCCCAGTGCCCTTGTTCCTGGGGTGCTGCCCCCTGACAGTAACCCCTCAGTCTTAGGGTCTCCCCTCCCTGGGGAACCCCCACCCACTATTCCCACCTCGCCTCAGTATAAGGCTACTGCCGGTCATCGTCTAGCCCCACACCCTGGGGCAGACTGCAGTATAGGCCACTCATTACTTGCAAGGAGGGTTTGGACCTGCTGCCTTGGCCTACCCTCGGCAACCCCCAGTACCTATTAGCCCAATGGTAGGCCACAGCCTGGGGCTTTCCAGGCTGGAGCTCCCCAGCTCTTCAGCCTGTCCCCAGCCCTGCTCCACCCAGGTACCCTGTCTCTAGCTCCCTGCAGCCAGGCCCTTCTCTCTCTGAATGCAGAGAGAGACTGCGTCCTTGCGCCTGGCTCCCAGCCTTTATAGGGCCAGCTGGGCCCTGATTGGGGCGTGGCCCAGCTGCAGCCGCTTCCCCAATCAGCCCAGTTTTTAGAGCTGCAGCCCTCTGCAGGGCCGCTTTCAAGCCCTTCCAGGCAGGAGCGGGTGTCCACCCCGCTACAATTGGTATTTTGGGAGTGCCCAGGAGCCCCAGACCTAGGCCACGACCCCATTGCACTAGGGCACAGACCAAACGCAGAACACAATGATGGTTCCTGCCCCATTGATTCTGGGCTGCAGCCATAGGCATAGAGGAGATTTCTGGGTGAGGTCCTATGAATTGTAGTTGCAACCATGCAGCCCTGCTCTTGGTTGGAGCCTGTAGGTGTTACCGTAATACAAATAATATGGGGTTATCTCTTTGTTGCTTTGGATATAGAATCATAGAAGATCTGGGTTGGAAGAGACCTCAGGAGGTATCTAGTCCAACCCCCTGCTCAAAGCAGGACCAACCCCAACTAAATCATCCCAGCCAGGGCTTTGTCAAGCCTGACCTTAAAAACCTCTAAGGATGGAGATTCCACCACCTCCCTAGGTAACCCATTCCAGTGCTTCACCACCCTCCTAGTGAAAAAGTTTTTCCTAATATCCAACCTAAACCTCCCCCACTGCAATTTGAGACCATTACTCCTTGTTCTGTCCTCTGCTACCTGTCAATATCACCGGTTGCCTTGGAAATCACTGATGCGTCTGATGCCGTGTTTTAACTGCACTGTGTGATCGCAGAGTAGGTGTTGGCTGGGCAGTGGTGAAATGTTTGTTTAAGCTGAAACCTCATGATTCGCAAAACCAGTAAGGAGGGTTACAAACAAAATCTGAGCGTTGCACAGGTTTGAAAAAGGAGCCTGGCACGCGTCCCGATTGGCGCAGAGTCACGAAGGTGGGTATAGAACAAAACACTTGTTACAGCTACAACTATTCTTTGGTTCTCAGGATAATGTTTTAAACTATGTTTGATATTTGAGCCAACAGTGAGTAACAAACACCTATCTGCTACGGGGCATAATTTGTGCCACTGCAGTTTATTATGCCACGTCTCTCTTACAATACATTCATCTCCCGATTATGATCTTTCAGGAGACTTTAAAAATACAGCACATGTAAAACCTACAGGGGTTGTTCGTGGAACTTTTCCATTGCTGTAGTGAAGAGTCACGACAGTATTTTGAATTTATAAGCAGCTGACTGATGTCTAGAGGTCACTGCAGCCCTCCGCAAGAGGCTAGACATACTGTGCTCAAGAGTTACTGCTGGATAGAGGATGATTTCATAAGATATGGCTGATATTTGGGAACTTTCACTACTGGATCATGCCCAAGGTTTCTTTTTCCAGTGAAACTTTGTGTAGGACGCAGAGCTCTCTCCCTTGGCAGTTACTCTCCCTGTTGTTCCAACGGACTTTTATTCTAGGCAAGTGTCAAAGCTCTATCGAGGGCCGTAGGTGTGAAGAGCTGATCAGATTCTGGGGGAATTAAAGCGGAACCCAGTTTAACGTTTGATGATGACTCTAGACAACACTTCTTTTTGGTAGGGTTCGTTATCTTGTGGAGGAGCCACGTTACTTTCAGGGGTTCTGGTTCCTACGGAAAACTCAAAGGCTGCCACAGTGATCACTTCAAAAGGGAACTCCAGCAGTGGAACAGGCAGGCAGCTCTGGCTCTGCCTCAGACAGCCCCCAAAAGGTTGAGGCTCAACAGAGGCGCACGAAAGAGGGGGACGATCCAGGCCACAAGCAACCTGAGGAATTCATCAAAATCTGGTTCAGCTGAGCACAGTCTCAACTCAAGAAAGCATCCTCATTGTCCCTGCCTATGTAGGGCAGCACTTAAACACGTGCTCAAGTCCCAACCACCTGCTTAAATGCTGTCCTGAATAGGGTTAGATTTAAGCACCTGCCTAGGTACTTTCCTGAATTGGAGTCTATATGTCTTGTGTCCGCCTGGACACTTCCTAGTAAATCTTAGAATCATAGAATCATAGAAGATCAGGGTTGGAAGAGACCTCAGGAGATCATCTAGTCCAACCCCCTGCTCAAAGCAGGACCAACCCCAACTAAATCATCCCAGCCAGGGCTTTGTCAAGCCTGACCTTAAAAACCTCTAAGGAAGGAGATTCCACCACCTCCCTAGGTAACCCATTCCAGTGCTTCACCACCCTCCTAGTGAAAAAGTGTTTCCTAATATCCAACCTAAACCTCCCCCACTGCAACTTGAGACCATTACGCCTTGTTCTGTCCTCTGCTACCACTGAGGACAGTGTAGATCCATCCTCTGTATTGGTTTATGCATTGTTGTGGTAGCCGTGCTGGTCCCAGGATATTTGAGAGACACGGTGGCTGAAGGATATCACCTCACCCACCTAGTCCCTGTATTTTGTTTATATTATCTGACAAAAAAAAAAAAAAATGGGAGAGTCAGTTCAGCTCCATTTGCTGCTGATCTTTTTTGCCCTCCCCTTTTTAAGCAGCTGTTCCTTTGGGGGCTTATTTTGGTTTTGCCCTACCACTGGTGCTTTGTTAAAGTGGTTTGATTAAGCAGCCAAAGATGAGGAAATTCCAAAAACTAAGGTAGCACCTATCACTTTCATTCATCCGTGTTGTGCATGCTATCTATATTACAGTACGGCCAGGTCTCACAATTTTATCATGAGGCTTGTGATATCTGGTGGCTTTACTTTAAGCCCCAGCTCCTGGAGTCATGTGATTTATGTGAGCATCTCAGCTTTCCTTTAAAGAAAAATAAGAGCATTTCAAGCCCTTGTGATTGAAGAGGAGAGCATGAAAATGTGACCTGAGTGTTCCCTAAAAGCTCATAAACAGAAGGCAAAGAAAGAGAACCCCACATGTATTATTATTAACCCAATCTCATGGTTTATCAGGGCCTGACTCATGGTTTTTGAATGCCTAGGTGTGGCTATGCTGCTTTTGTGGTATATATTAAAACCAAAAACGAATATTTTGAGTCTTAAAATTTAACAAGGATTATAAAAAGGTACATCTGTGTGACTTGGCTGGGTTAAAGTTGCAGTCTTAAGTTTTGGAAATTCCTGGCTTCTCCCGAGTGTAGGAATTCTCTCTTTTAATCAAGAAAGAATGCTGGATTTTTGCATTTAGCTGTCATGTTTGGAGGGTTTTTTAAGGGTGTGTGTGGGGGAGATAGAAAAATGGGAGCTACTCAGTCTGCAGAGATGCCAGACTGTGCTGGGTTGAGCAATAGAGCCTTAAGAACTTTGTTCTGTAGCTACCAGATCTGTCGTTTAGGAGATTCACCCCCCAGTGTAACTTACATGTTCTAATTAGATAAGCAGTTTTCTGAACCCACACCGCCCTGAACTGAGGCCTCTGGAGTTCTGCGTTAATGGCCTAGAACATCTTTGCAGCAGCTACAGTTTAGGGCAGTGTCAAGATAGAAATTGCAACACTGCCCTCTTTTGATTAGACGGTAACCGGGGCCTGAGATTGTAAGTGTTTTGGGGCAGGGACCCTCTTTCTGATCAGTGTTTGTACAGCACCTAGCACAGTGCAGTCTTGGTCCACGACTGGGGCTCTTTGGAGCTATACATAAATATTAATTAATTAATTAATTAATTCAGAAGGGTCTCGCCAAGATTTAAAAGTCAAGCCAAGTTGGAAGGAATTAGTTTGCTGGATTTGAAGGGGTGTAAATGTAAAATCAGTAAGACAATGTGCTTGTATTGGCCTTCCATGAGGATGTAGATACTACATAGTGTTGGCAATTGTTTGCATTATCAGAGTGCCTAGGAGTCACAGTCATCGAGCAGGACCTCATGGTGCTAGGCACTGTACAAACACAGAACAAAAAGACAGGCCCTGCCCCAGACTTTGCTATTGCTGCCAACAGGGTATGATCGTAGAAATGCAGGGCTGGAAGGGAACTCAAGCGATCAGAGACAGCACCAAGTAAACCTAGACCGTCCCTGGCAGGTGTTTGTCCAACCTGTTCTTAACAACCACCAAAGACGGGGATTCCACTACCTCCCTTGGAAACCTGTTCCCGCGCTCAACTGCCCTCTCAGAGTGGCTAAAGGAAAAAATGCACTTTTCTTTGGGATGGTTATTTACTTATTTATGTATTTTTACAGCAAGGGAAGCTTTCGTCGAAGCAGGAAACATGCTCAGGGGATATGTAACAACAGGACTGTATGCTGAAGATGATGCGTTGGTTCTGTAAGTGTTTGGGTTTTTTTCCTTTTTTGGTAAGAATATGAACTGATCTGCACTTCAGTGAATTCCATTGTTTTTAAGGACAACGTTCCAGCTGTCCGGGCATTACCGTAACTGTTCAAATACACGTACAAGCCATAGAGTAGAGAGGGCCATAAGGCCAGCACTGGTCTGTAAACAGAGATGGGCGACTGGGCATGAATCACTTGATGATTCCCTGTTCTGTTCATTCCCTCTGGGGCACCTGGCACTGGCCACTGACGGAAGACAGGATACTGGGCTAGATGGACCTTTGGTCTGACCCAGTGTGGCTGTTCTTGTGTTCTTATGATAGCCAATTATGAGAGGACACTGGGCTGGAATGCAGGAGAACTGGATTCTCTTCTGGCTCTGCCACTGATCTCCTGGGTAATCCTGGAAAAGTCACTTTATGTCTCTGTTTGAAGGAATCTTTTCCCTGGTCTCCAGGGGCGGCTCTCTGTTTTTTGCCGTCTCAAGCACGGCAGGCAGGCTGCCTTCGGCAGCACGCCTGCGGGTGATCTGCCAGTCCCGCGTCTTTGGCGTACTCGCCGCCGAATTGCTGCCGAAGCCGTGGGACCTCCCGCAGGCGTGCCGCCGAAGGCTGCCTGACTGCTGCTCTCACAGCGACTGGCAGGCCGCCCCCCGCAGCTTGCCGCCCCAGGCACGCGCTTGCTGTGCTGGTGCCTGGAGCCGTCCCTGCCAGTCTCAGTTGCTAAGTTTTCGCTTCCTTGTCATCTCACAACCTTGCTAGTTCTCTACCCCCAGAATCGTCTGGGGCAGGCAAGACCAAACTGCTAACGTAAAAAAGAAAAAAAAAGGCAGAACCTCCCCTTTTTCAGAGTAGTGTGGGAGTGTGGAGAAAATGTTCATCCCTCTTCATCCATCAGAAAGAAGCAAAAGAAAAAGTCTCCCGCTCCGTTTTTTCCCCTTTGTAGGTTACTTTTAGCTGATTATTTCTCCCCGGCTTCC
This sequence comes from Trachemys scripta elegans, assembly GCF_013100865.1. Lineage (NCBI taxonomy): Eukaryota > Metazoa > Chordata > Testudines > Emydidae > Trachemys > Trachemys scripta. The sequence goes on along the minus strand of NC_048301.1, from coordinate 8,527,983 downwards.
TGTGCAGAGTGGGCCTGATCCAAATCCCATTGAAGTCCATGGCTGTCTCTCCAGACCCCATTCCTTCAGCCTTCAAAAGGGCATCAATCTCCATTTATACCCTGGGTCCCACGAGTTTCTTTTGTACCCGTGCTATAAATCCATGTGGCTGGGAACCAAGAGAAGGGAAGCCCTTTTCTAGAGTTTTAAAGCCACCGGAAAACTTTGCCCAAATCCTTGTTGACTCTGCTGTATTGCAGCGAGTGGCTGCTGGCCATTTCAGTGTTCAGCCACAAGGCGCTAGGTGGTTCCTCTGTGCTGGTAGTCGGCAGTTTTCCCATTGGGGCTGGTGAACATAGACCCCCATGCAGTCGACCGCTTCATCGCATGCTCACCATTAAAGCCAATCAGGGCCTTCGAGCTCACTCCGGCGAGGGGCCAAACAGCCGGGGCCAGATTTTTAAGGGGATTTGGTTGTCTGAAGAAGCAGATCGACACCGAGTAGGATTCTCAAAAGCACCGAGGCACCAGACTCCAATTGACATCGGTGTTTGCAGCTTTGAGACCTAGCTGCATCTTTTGGTGCCTAAGTACCTCTGCCAATCGGGTTCTCCGTGCTCAGTCCAGCAGAGCACGTAAGCACATGCCTGGCTTGAAGCCTAGAAGGAACCCACTGGAGGCAGGGCCAGACTGAGAATCACAGTGGTCCCTTCTAACTTTAAAGTCTCTGAGTCCAGCTTAGCATTCAAATGCCTTGCTGGATCCTAGAGTGCTCGGGATCTTACAGGACTGAGACCCTGATGACGTCAAGTCTCTCTCCCTCCCCAGCATTTCCCTACTGTGCACTTGATCCAGTCCCTCAGGACATACACAATGCGTTGCAGCAGCGTTTGCGTGCGTAAGATGTGGCATTCCATGGTTGTAATAAGCCATTTTCCTGTAGGGCCCGTAAATATGCCGTGCCTCTTCCAGCGCTGCTCCTAGCGAGGCGTGAAGATCACAGAATAGATAGCGTCCCGCTATCAAAACAGAGTGTCCCGGACATAGTTCAGACCATCAGGTCCCAATTACTGGAAACATTTGTAAGTATAATTGCTGCTTACGGTAAAAATAAATGCACTTTCTCAGTTACACGGGGAGTTCATGAGATCCCGCATGACCATCCGCGACGTGTTCAGAGATGTGTTTAAACAAGTTTCCTGCCATGAGGGCAGGGGACTGGACTCAATGACCTCTCGAGGTCCCTTCCAGTCCTAGAGTCTATGAGTGCTGGGAGGGTGGGGTTATATCTAAGTGGTGCCGAGGCCTTGCACTGTTCCACTGGAGAGGGGTGAATTTCACACCCACATGCCTTGTTAAGCCCGCTGGATTCATGTGTCTGCATTTCCAGGTGTTTTAAACATGTCCATAATCTGAGCAGCTTCCACCCAATGTATAAATGGCACCACTACGTAAAATTAACCCCTGCGTTCTTCTGGCCTTGATCCTTTCACTCTAAAACCCATCTCACTTTGTTCTCTTGCAGCCAGAAATCACAGTGGAAAATCTCCCCGACTACTTGAGCCTGGAAAAACCCTTACTCATTTTGTTCAATGATGGAGGCCTAAATCGAAGAGTGAGACTGGAAATGTTGAGTTTGGCGAATGGAAAGGGCCACGAGGCGTTTCTCGCTTGCTGGATGAACCTGTGAGCATGAAAAAACATGTTTGCTTCTTTCCAGGACCTAGCTCACAGCCTGGTTCTGCAGTTAATGAAAACACCATCGAGCTAGTTTTTTAACCCGTTATTCAGTGTGGGGATCATGGCAAGGATGCCTGCAGAAGCAGGAGGTCCATTGCAGTCCTATGTCCATATTCCTATGCTGACACTGAGTTATTTAGTAGTGATTAAAGTCTTTAATAATGTAGGCATAGACAACAGCGAAACAGAGAGTGGCCCAAAGAGCCAAGTGCAGTCAGAGTTGAATGATAACTACCAGTGTTCAAGGAAAAGTACTAAACTATCAATTGAATCCTATCCTTGTTCTTATAACTGATGCTGCCCTGGAGTTTATTTTTCACCCATAGGAGAACAGGGTAAATGAATTCTTGCTGAAGGAGTTCATTTGATAGATTTTACTTTCTGAGTAACTAACGTGAAAATACTCATGAACAATGCAATGAAGGGCTGGGTATGGGAGAGAAAGGAAAGTTTTCAAAAGAAGGAGCGAAAGAATTAAAGCAAAAGAAGGGACCGTCCCCGCCCCCACCATCAACCAAATTATGAAACAGAGCAAAGATAACAGCCAAGAAATGCAAAGTTGCAAGAGGGAAGATTTTTAGCCCCTCCCCGACATGTATTTTTAATTGTTCCATCTCTGAATGTTTTTCTCTTCCCTGAGGCGCCAAAATCAATGAATCAGAAAGTGCTCTGTGCACTGAGAACTGTATTGCGGGTGGGGAGTAATTTAGTGGATGGGGAATGCACTTTTTTTTTTTTTAAAGGGCAAACAACCTGCTGGATTGCCAGCAATGTGCAGTATATAAGCGCCCCTTGAATTTTTGGCCTTCTCAAATTCTCCCTGCCCCCGATCCTCCACTGCTCTTTATTTAAAAATAAAAATCACCTTTTTGGAAGGAAGAAGTGTCGTTTCAAAGAGGAAAAGGTTGTGTCGTTTAAATGGCTAGACCGGGAAGGAGATGCCTGTTTGCTTTATAGCTAGTAAAATGCATCCTCTTCTAGGGTGAAATTCACTGCTGTGCAGAAACCCAGCTCCTAGGCAGCACTCGTAGTAGGACTTATGTGGTTCATAAGACTCATGCTTATCATCTTACAGGAGTGAAGTCACTCCTTCCCTTCCCGCCCCGCCTCTAAACAGTGGGCCACACGTTCTCCGCCTTAAATGATCCCTCTCACACAGACACATTAGGCCTGATCAAGCTGAAGCACATTTACCATGAAGCACATGAGTAATCTCAGGGACCTCAGTGCAACTGGCCACATGCTTGAAGTTAAGCACAGGCTTAAGTGCTTTGCTGGGTCAGGGCAGAGCACTCAGCACCTCGCAGGATCTACCCTTTGCTGCTCATTCCTGTCTAGGGTGACCAGATAGAAAGTGTGAACAATCAGGACAGGGGGTGAGGGGTCATAGGCACCTATATAAGAAAAAGCCCCGAATAGCGGGATTGTTCCTATCAAATCGGGACATCCTATTCCTATCTCATGGCTTAAGTGTTAGTGACCAAGTTCAATCGGATCTGTTCTACAGGAAAAACACTCCTGTAGGCCGAGGAGTCCTGAAGGCATATTTCAGCATTCCACCTCCTCTGCCTCTTCTTGCCTGGGTGAACCTTCATTCCGGCGGTCAAGTATTTGCATTTCCTTCAGACCAATCTGTCACCGAAACGAACGTCTTGTCTTGGCTCGAGAAATTAAAAGCCGGGCTCGAGATTCCCAGCAGTAAGTATGAAGGCTTGTCGGATGTTTCTAGGCACTGCGCTCAATTGTCTGTCATGGTTATTTAATGATGGGAAAGTTCAGTTATTCTGTGCTTGAGCCAAAGCACAAATAGTCCAGCCAGAAAAGACTGCTCGGATTCTGCAGTCTGAGGTGCTGTGCTTTGCGGGACAGCTGGGCGGGGATTGTTCTGAACTGCCATCAGTTTTCTGCAGTAATCCACACAACTGTATTTGACGCCTGTTACTGAGAACTGGGCTTTCTCAATGCTGATTGCTAATGAAAAGTCTCCTGCGTCTGCCCCAGCTCTCATACTAGGAACTTTCAGTGCTAGGCGTGCAGCCTTCCCGTGCATTTACTGGCAAAGTGCAGTATCAGTGGAAAGGGATCTGGTGCCTCGTACTGTAAATTCTTTGAAGATGGAGTATTGTCGTTATTGGTAACTGTGCAGTGGCTTGTGTGACTCAGGAACTGAGGCGGAAAAAGCCAAAACGCTTATCATAAGTCGTCCCTACAACAATTTCAGACTCACAATCACTAAACTAACACTCAACTTTGGAGCAATGTGAAATACAAACCTGGTGGATTGTTAATGACACTGGGGCAAAACCAGGTGTTTTCTGAGGAGATAACCTAGGGCCTGATCCAAACCCCATTGAAGTCAATGGAAAGACTCCAGTGGGTTTTGGGTTAGCTTCCTAGTGGCCAATAACAAGATTGTGGACATCCCTTTTTAACGTCGTATCTACCATGTGTTGTCCCCAAATCTCTTTCCCTCCACAGCTAAAGACATCTCTACATGCCCATGTACTCTGGGTAGTTTCTGGTAAGTGGAGTCTTTTTCTCCACTGGAATAATTCCTTAGAGATCCTAATTTCCAAACCATTTCCAGTCAGTGTCTACAGAACCAACGGCGATATTCTTTATACTACTGTTGAGCTCAGGATAGCACCTGGATCCTATGGCGATAGGTGTAGTGATGGGGCTGATTGATAGCGGGGATGGCACAGGCAAACAGGAGATGGAACCTCCGTGCTAACATCTAGCTCCCTTCCCGTTCGACTCTTTCCAAACTAAAATTTGGATAAGCTGGTTTGACTGGATTCTAGAGTGCTTGTTTAAAGCCAACTTATCCAAACCCAGCAGAAGTTGGCAATGTCAGTGCGACTCACACACAGCAGCTTGGACAAGGGGACACACTTTCTGCCAAAGTTCTTGTTGAAATACACGTCCCTTTCTTCCGTCGCAATAGTTCAGAATTTGAGACATTTTGAGAAGTGCTAAACCTCTGGAGACGGTTTGCCGATTTGTCCTCCTCTAGTGGCAGGGCCACATATTAGGTTTATGAGTCTGCTACTGCTTCCTGGTAATAGACTGGTTGTTGGTGGAGATTGAACTCAGGACAGGGCTTCTACTTCCTGAGCTAAGAATTGATGTGTGCACCGTGAGGCAGCGGCATACTCATAAACCTGTTACGTGGTCCAGCAACTAGAGGGAGACAAAGCTCCACACTGTGGTAATAGGTGAAGCTTTTGTGGTAATAAAAGGCCCTCAACAACTGCATCGAATTTTTGTTTAGAAAGAGTCTGAAGACTAATTTATCTCATGCTTTAATCCCACAAACTATAGACTTACCATTGAAAACATACTTAAGAACCTGTCTTATCTAATGGAAACAGATTCACCTCACTTCCTTTCAGTAGTTTTCTTGGGCAAGATAACGATCTCCTACCTCCTGTTGTCAGCAGAGTAAAGCTCAATTTCTCGCCTTTCTGTCCAATCTCCCAATCTTGTTAGGCCCTAAATGACACCAATATCATTCAATCTTTTGTGTTTCCCCAGCTCCGTGCAAACAATCTGAATCTGCTCACCTGATACTGAAGGGATCTTTTCTCTATCGCGTTTCATTTGTCATTCATTTCACATCCAGCTCATGGCAGGACTGGGGCCTTCGTGTCGAATTCACCCGTGGGCAGAGTAAGGACAGTGTCCCGGTGATGTCCCACATAAGCCCTTTTCAGCCTTTAAGTCCCAATTTCACCTTCTGTGCATATGTTTATGCCTTGCATACTATATTTCTGTTAGGGCATTTGCCTTTTGTAGAAACCTCATTCAGCCATACACACTCAATTGTTTCTTAATTCAGGCCCCAGTTCAACAGAGCGTTTAAGCACATGGTTAAGTCCCCAGTGAAAGCTTTTTTTAAAATATTATTGTTAGAGGTGTCCCAGCTGCTTCATATGGCAGATGTGATTTCCACCTCCTCCCTGTTCAGCTGTGACATACTCGTGCACCAGAAGGAGATTTCCTTTGTACTTAGAACAGAAGATTTGTCTTAATACTAGTCCTCTCTTCTATAGTCAAAACAATAGACAAGACATCCACTGTCCACCTTTTTCAACATTCTTAATGCTGAAGGTGTAGATTTACAAAGCAACTTTCATGGTGGGTGGGTCCAGTTTGGCTCTAGTCAAATAAGCTCAGCGTGGTTCCCTTGTGCAGCAATTCTAGAAGAGCAAAAATAACTTTGAAGCAAAGAGCTTTATTTGCACACATAAGAACATAATGCACAATACATAATACACATTAAACACAATACACATAACACATGATAACCAAAGCCTGTTGGTTTGCATTAAATCTTTCTAGGGACAAAATGATTTGAAGGACGGGGATAAATGTGATGCAAAGCTTGAAATTAAAAAAAAAAAAAAACACAACTTTTGGGGGAAATGGAGATGTTTTGAAAAAACACCAGTTTCTCGTGTGCAAAACAAGAATATGGTATTTAGAGTCCTGTCCCTTTAAAACTCCTCTAGCCCTTTGGGAACTTTTTATAGGCGCTCACAGTCTTACGCACTGGACTTCACCTTGGAGGGCAAGAGATCTCCTCTACTACAGGAGGAATTTAAAAGGGCCAGGACTGCATATTGTGTTTATTAAATGACTGTATTATTGTCCTCAATTTGAAGGCGCTGTTTAAAGAAGAAATCCAATTTCAAAAATACAAATTCTTTCCAGCCATGAGAAAAACCAGTGTCCCGAGTAGCTAATGGAAACTGTAGTGAAATTGTGATTTCCATTACTGACTGAAACTGCTCTGGCCAAACTGTTATGCTAAAGAGAGAAATGCTAGGCCCTGGCCTGCACTGAGAATCACACAGTGAGGGGTCTATAGGGTCGTGCAGTTCTCAGTGCAAGATCTGGGCCTACCTGCCATCCGTTGTGTCCCAACCCTCGGTCATTAACTTCTGATTGTGTCTCTTCTCAGCTACTTTGTCTGATGAAGCCTGGAAGCCTCCTCTTCCTGCTTACAATTTCTTACGCATGATGGAGGCCACCCTGCCTGAATTCACAGTGCACACAGTTTATAGTCGTGGTGGTACCGAGGACCTGCAGCAGGCAGAAGAGGTCTCTGAAGAGAAGTCGACGGTCCGAGAGGAGCAAGTGGAAGAACCGGGGCTGGAAGCAGAGAAAGGCCAGTCGCCAGGGAGAGACTTGCGTGGCACGGTCCCAAGGCTCGTAGGAAGAGAGAAGCCGCCCAAGCGACACACGGAGCTATGATGGCCAATGATCAGCCTACGGGTGCTAACGAAGGCCGTTAGAAGGGTGGCCAGGATGTTTCACCCATGCCGATCCGATCTTTAAAATGGTCATAGCGATTCTTTAAAACCAAAAGGGATGTGGTTGTGTGAAACTGGTCATGAAGTGAAGGCCGCAGCCGGATTACGGTTTAAAGCCCAATTTCCAAGCCGATCAAGCGCAGGTCATTTTGTCTAGCGCTATGATCTGTGTTACCGCAGCCAGGCTCTGAGAATGTTCCTGGCTGCTGCGGGAGCATCCATCAGGTCACCACTTAAATCTCACCTATTGTATTGCGTTTCATGGTAAATCAGGAAGGGAAATAGCCTAGCGTTCTGCATTTTGCAAGCTGATCAGGATGTGTGAACAAGCTAATTCCTATTGCTGAGGGCTCTGTCCACACACCGAACTATCCCAGTCTAGTTAAAGCCATAGTGTATGTGGAGTTATACTGGTATAAATGTGATTACGCCAGCATAAGGCACCTTTACACCAGTATAACTGTGTCCACACTAGGGGTATGTCTACACTACCCGCCGGATCGGCGGGAAGTGATCGATCCACCGAAGGTCGATTTATCGGGTCTAGTCTAGACGTGATAAATCGACCCCCGAGCGCTCTCCCGTCGACTCCAGTACTTCAGCGCCACGAGTGGCGCAGGCGGAGTCGACGGGGGAGCGGCAGCAGTCGACTCACCGTGGTGAAGACACCACGGTAAGTCGATCTAAGTACGTCAACTTCAGCTATGTTATTCATGTAGCTGAAGTTGCATAACTTAGATCGATCCCTCTCTTCCCCCCCAGTGTAGATCAGGCCTAGGAGCTGTACGGCTATAACTATGTCGGTAGAAAAATCGCCCCCCTCCCGGAAATAGTGACATCGGTACAAAAGCTGCGTGTGGCGCTGGCCTGAGAAAAGGAGAGCCGAGTGGGGAAGACAAACACACTGGACTTCCCGGGTCTTGACTTTCCCCTGACATGTTTGTGTGTGACTGCTAGCTCTGCTCAGCTGAATCCATCACCCTGCTGTTTCTGAGCAGGGATGGGGCCGGACGTAAAAACTGGCGGGCTCCCTGCTGGCTGATTGCCGGCAGCCGTCACCAGTTCCTCCCGTGATGACTAGTCAGGGGGCTGCGACCTGAGCAGACTAGGGCGGGAGAGCACGGAAGGACAGCCATTCAGAGCTGTGCAAAAGGCATCAGGGTTTAAAGGGAAGAGTCTGCAGTGACCCAGGCTGGAGAGCAAAGGTTGCTACTGATGCCGGGAGATCTGTTTCACATCCTCTCCCAGACTGGGAGACTTACTGCCCGGGAAAAAGGCAGCATCCCTTTGGCGCTTGCTTCCCTTTTACAATCAGCGGTGGTGGTGATCTGTGTTTCCTCTAAGGGGCACGGCTGCGCGGGAGGCCGCACACTTAATTAGCAGAGCCGCGCAGGCGTGCACACTGCACTCAGGGACCTGGCCACAGATGGGCTTGGAAGATGGCAGTGGGGTGAGGTGGGGACTGGTGATGGGAGAGCTTGGGGTGTGCAGGACTGCGGCAATTCCCCGACCCCCAGGGCTGCAGCGAGGAGAGAGGCACCTCTCCTTCCCAGCTCCGGGGCTGCGGCTGTGGGGCGAGGCGTCTCTCCCTCCCAGCTCCAGGGCTGCGGCTGTGGGGCGAGACGTCTCTTCCTCCCAACTCCGGGGCTGCAGCTGTGGGGCGAGACGTCTCTTCCTCCCAGCTCCGGGGCTGCGGCTGTGCGGCGAGACGTCTCTCCCTCCCAGCTCCGGGGCTGCGGCTGTGGGGCAAGACGTCTCTCCCTCCCAGCTCTGGGGCTGCGGCAATGGGGCGAGGCGCCTCTTCCTCCCAGCTCTGGGGCTGCGGTGAGGGGGAGAAAAACTCTCCTCCAGCCCAAGTGCTGCTGTGGGGAGAGAGGGCTGGGGGGAGTCCTCTCTCCACGCTGCAGCCCAGGGGCAGCCTGCACCCCGAACCCCACATCCCTGGCCCCACCCCAGAGCCTGCACCTCCAGCTGGAGCCCTCCCCCCCGTGCCCCAACCCTCTGCCCCAGCCCTGAGCTCCCTCCCAAACTCCAAACCCCTCAGCCCCACCCCCACCGCACATCACCTCCATATTGGTGCACATAACAAAATTAATTCTGCACATGGGTGGGAAAAATTAGCGGGAACATTGATGGTAACATATTCATTGGTGGGGCCTAATCCACAGGGGCTACTCGTGAGCACGGGCTGCAGGATCAGGCGCCTGGTAGGTTTGGGAAGAAGTTTAAGGCCTGGTCAAGACCCGTTGAAGGCCGTGGGAATGTTTGTGCACTGGATCAGCTGGCATCAGCTTATTTCAACAAACTGCCCTTGGAACAAGCCCTTGACACCACTGGACTCAATTTCCCAGTCTCCTTTATAGTGTTAACAAAGAAACAAAAATGCTAATCAGTTGCTCAGAGCATTGTAAACGCTGGGTTTTCCCAGACTTGCATGCTGCCTAGGTGCCCAAGTGATGGGAGTTATTTGAAATGCCTGGGTAGAGAGAAATAGACCTAGAGCCGTTTGGTTTTCTCAAGGGCCCTGACTGGAACGGACCATTTCTTGACCTAGTTTTGAAGGCAGGCTTCAAAGCAGAAGTTTCTTTTTTTTCCCCCAAGGTTGTATTATAAATCTAACATCGGCCTATTGATTAATTGCAGTTAATTCATGAGATTAACTCAAAAAAACTAATCGCGATTAATCGCAGTTTTAATCGCACTGTTAAGCAACAGAATACCAATTGAAATGTATTTGAATATTTTTGGATGTTTTTCTACATTTTCAAATATATTGATTTCTATTGCAACACAGAATACAAAGTGTACAGTGCTCACTTTATATTATTATTTTTATTACAAAAATTTGCACCATAAAAATGACAAACAAAAGAAATAGTATTTTTCAGTGTATCTTGTTCAATACCATAATGCAATCTCTTTATCATGAATGTGCAACTTACAAATGTAGATTTTTTTTTTGTTACGTAACTGCACTCAAAAACAAAACTCTGTAAAACTTCAGAGCCTAAAAGTCCACTCAGTCCTACTTCTTGTTTAGCCAATCGCTAAGACAAACAAGTTTGTTTACATTTACGGGAGATAATGCTGCCCACTTCTTGTTTACAATGTCACCAGAAAGTGAGACCAGGCATTCGCATGGGACTTTTGTAGCCACCATTGCAAGGTATTTATGTGCCAGATATAAAAATTTTATTAAAGCTAATGTTAAAATTATATAATACACATTGAGTTGAGAACAGTGTGTCTGTACATCCGGGTATAGTGCTTAGATAATCCACAGGTGCAAAGTTTGTTTAAAAACTCATAAGATACATATAGTACATAATCTGCAATAACCCAAATTCAGATGAATAAATTTACATTAAGTTATACAGAGAGTTGGTTGGTTGCTGGTCATGAGCACATGTGGAGTTCTCTGCTAGCAGCAGGGAGAGCTTGCTGGCATTAGCCACCATACACAGAGTTACACTCCAATAATTGTCACATTGGGCACTGTTGAAATCTAAGTGAGTTTTACTGTTGACGGTAGTGGGAGCAGGAGTGGACCCTTCACCGCCCCCCGAACAAGGCCCTATATGCTGCTCAAGACCCCCAGGCTTATGGAGGCTTTAAATTATGCCCAGTTTAGGCTCTTTGCTGTCATGAACTTCACTCTTGGTTCATAGGCACAACCAGTAAGGGAAATTCCATCCACTGTTCACAGCTCTTGAAGAAAAAAAACCCAAAGGATTATAAAGGTGCCTATGCCAGAAATCTTTAAACGGAGCCAAAGGGAATGAAGGCTATTAATATCCCCTTCCTTGTCTAATGCACATTTAATAGCAATGCAGCCTTTGTGTGGGAGCAGGTAAAAGTTTTCATGACAGCAAATGACCCAGTACAGGTATGTTGCTGTCTTTTATCTACACCAAATTGAATCTAAATACTAAGATCTTAGGCTGGCATTATTCATTTTGGGCCAGATCCAGGAAATGTCCCTGTGCTAAATGTTAAATCGAGATTGGGTGTCTTGTTCTGAAGTTATTGGCTTGGTTCAGGAATCACTGAACCAAGCCTGTGTTATGCAGGGGATCAGTCTGAATGATCACAGTTGCTCTAAAATCTAGGACTGACTGCTCGGGTGAGTAGCCGTGCAGTGGGACTACTCACCCGAGTAAAGCTAACCATGTGCAGAAGGGTTTGCAGGATCAGCGCCGTGAGTAGTCCCATTGAAGTCAGTGGCAGTTTTGCCTGAGTGAGGAGCACAGTATCACATCCTAAAACAGGTTAGATTATGCAATTTAGTTTGGGATTTTTACCTGAGAAGCTTTACTGAATTTTCCGACACCAGCAGAAAACTTAAGACCAGACGGATCCGTGCATACAGGAGAGAACTCATCAGATGTCTGATGTATACGGCTGTAGTGTTTGGTTATCATCAGGGTGCTCACAGTTCTCTTCATCGGCTGACAAAAGAGCTCTGGGTTACATTCATGTATTTGCTTTGGGTCTGAAGCAATCCCGGGGAAGGATAACAGATGGACACAGCAGCAAGAGAAAAAAATCATCGACAAACCCAATCCATTCAGGTGGTTTTGAGTGAAAAAAAAAGATACTGTGTTTGCAGGAAAAGGAAGAGGTCTTGAATCTTTAGGGTTCGTCTACACGGCAGTGTAACCCCAGGGTCCAGACTCAGGGTCAAGGCTAACTCCCCTTCTGTCTAAACACAAATCACACTAGTCCAAGGCTCGGACCCGCTGTCCCAGGACCCCCCAGGGATGCAGGGTCTGAGCCTGAGTCAAGCTGGGACCCAGGGTTCTAGCCGTATTGCTTCGCAGCATAGACATAGTCCCACTGGACTCGTGCTCTGGGAGTCTGCCAAAAGTATCCCACACGCCAACTTTCTTTGTTCTCTGGACAGTCAAGTTTGGTGGACAGTCAAGTTTTCCCATGCTGCACCACGAACAAAGGGCTAGAACCATAGGCGCCAACTTTCCCCGGCACCGGTGGGAGCTCGTGCCCCCCTGCCCTGCCCCCATTCCAACCCCTTCCCCAAAGTCCCCGCCCCAACTCCACCCCCTCCCTGCCCCTATTGGACCCCTTCCCCAGATCCCGGCCCCTCCTCTTCCCCGAGCACGCCTCATTCCCCCTCCTCCTCCCTCCCTCCCTCCCAGCGCTTGCCGTGCGAATCAGCTGTTTCGCGGTGCAAGCGCTGGGAGCCGGGGGAAAAAGTGGGGACACGGTGCGCCCAGGGGAAGAGGCAGAGCGGAGGCGGAGGTGAGCTGGGGCAGGGAGCTGCCGGTGGGTGCTCAGCACCCACCAATTTTTCCCCGTGGGTGCTCCAGCCCCAGAGCACCCACGGAGTCGGTGCCTATGGCTAGCACGGCCCCTCATTTGGGGAGGATGCTAGGAATTCTGGGATACGGGTGGTTGGACTTGGGCACACATAATGCAGTGTCGATGCAGGAGCCCTAAGTTGGGACCCAGGGTTCAACAATTCCTAACGGGGGTTACAAATGAGTGGAGGTGCTCAAGTTTTAACAAACCCAGCGTCGGCTCACTCAAGTTCTGCTATTCCCGGGCTTACATTGCAATGGGATAGCATTAAGATACAGAATGAATCCATGTCGTGCTTCAAAACAGAAGTCCTTTTCAGGTCAGTGTACATGTCAAGGGAATGGAATGAGGCTGTGTGTATTGGCTTTGTGTGACTGTGTGTATTGACGCATTTAAGTTAAATGAAGCACAACTATAGTGAGCATAAATTCTATCCGTTTCCTTCTCAGACATTGAATATTAAAGTGTAATTTCATCTGTTTAAGCTGCAGATCTGTATTTTCCAGGATGTTGTGTTGGAGAATTGCATGTGTAGGGCATTGTGACTTGATGTTATGTGTGCCTGAGACACGTGATATTGACTTTTCAGGTCTTTTCACTGAACACTTTTTTCTTTTTTGATGGTGTGCAGTTTACTGGGACATAATAAAGCTGGTAACTTTCATCCAGTTGGGAGCATTCCTTTGTGTATTTGAATTGAGAAGAAGGTGAGAGTCGGAGGATAAAATACATAATATGCAAAAGGGATGATGTGATCCTCATAAAATGAAAATCAACTTACTTGGCAAAGCTATCTAACAAAGTCCCTCCAGCACGTGATTGGTCTGTTTGAGTCTCTGGGATCAAACACCGTTTTGAGCCCATTTGTTAGACATTTGAAAAGGCCTCTGCTTGCTTGTACAATTTGGTGGGGATTTCTTTTCCAGAGACAGGCAGGGGGAAGCAGTTGCAGAAGCACTTGTTCCAGGAAGGAGTGATAATACTTAGCACTTACATTGTGCTCTCCATGTTTAAAGAGCTTTCCAGGAGAAATTGGTTGGGGTAGGCATATCAAAGGCATGGAAAGCATCAGCAGTCCCGGGCTTCCTTTACTCTGGCATATGGTGGCTGGTTTTGCCCTATGGAAAGACACAGGGAAGCTTGGAGTGCTATTGATCACCTTCTCTACATGTGCATTTTCATCTTTTCTCTCGTAAATGGTCTGGACATTTCCAATTAGTTGGACCGGCTGGTTCAGCCTCAGTGGAGGAAATATAGGCTATTTTTTGTCCTCCTTTGAGTTTAGACGCCCCTTGCTGTTTTGCTTTAGCACTGCCCCCGGATCCCAATTTGCTCTGGGAGAGCACCTTCCATCGCAAGAACCAATCGTGTCAAGCCAACCTGATAGCTTTCTTTGGCAGGCTAGCAAGACTTGTGGATGGGGGGAAGCGGTAGATGTGGTATATCTTGACTTTAGGAAGGCTTTTGATTCTGTCTCGCATGACCTTCTCATAAACAAACTAGGGAAATACAACCTAGATGGAATTACTACAAGGAGGGTGCACAACTGGTTGGAAAACTGTTCCCAGAGAGTAGTTATCAGTGTTCACAGTCATGCTGAGAGGGCATGTCAAGAGGGGTCCTGCAGGGATCAGTTCTGGGTCCGGTTCTGTTCAATGTCTTCATCAGTGATTTAGATAATGGCATAGAGAGTACACTTATCAAGTTTGCAGACAATACCAAGCTGGGAGGGGTTGCAAGTGCTTTGGAGGATAGGATTAAAATTCAAAATGATCTGGACAAACTGGAGAAATGGTCTGAAGTAAATAGAATGAAATTCAATAAGGACAAATACAAAGTGCTCCATTTAGGAAGGAACAACCAGTTGCACACATACAAAATGGGAAATGACAGCCTAGGAAGCAGTACTGTGGGAAGGGATCTGGGGGTCACAGTGGATCACAAGCTAAATATGAGTCAACACTTGCAAAAAAAGCAAGAATTATTCTGGGATGTATTAGCAGGAATATTGTAAGCAAGACATGAGAAGGAATTCTTCCACTCTACTCCACACTGATTAGGCCTCAGCTGGAGTAGTGTGTCCAGTTCTGGGTGCCACATTTCAGGAAAGATGTGGACAAATTGAAGAAAGTCCAGAGAAGAGCAACAAAAATGATTAAAGGTCTAGAAAACATGACCTATGAAGGAAGATTGAAAATACTGGATTTGTTTAGTCTGGAGAAGAGAAGACTGTGAGGGGACGTGATAACAGTTTTCAAGTCCATAAAAGTTTGTTACAAGGAGGAGGGAGAAAAATTGTTCTCATTAACCTCTGAAGATGGGACAAGAAGCAATGGGCTTAAATTGCAGCAAGTGCGGTTTAGGTTGGACATTACGAAAAATGTCCTAATTGTTAGGGTGGTTAAGCACTGGAATAAATTGCATAGGGAGGTTATGGAATTTCCATCATTGGAGGTTTTTAAAGAACAGGTTAATCAAACACTTGTCAGGGATGGTCTAGATAATAGACCTGGAGGAGCGCAGGGGACAGGACTAGACGACCTCTCGAGGTCCTGTCCAGTCCTGCGATTCTGTGATTCTATGATAACTGCTTTCCAGAACAGAGAGCCTGGGAGTGGGACCTTGAAATGAACTGGAGTTTCAGTACCTGGGTTCTGTTGACTTTCCCCTTTAAATTGGTCTGAGGAATCCGTGTGCTGAGTCTGTATTACATTCTATTCCCTAGCCCAGCCCAGCCCTGTCACCAGGCCTACCCATTGTGAGATCAGCACATCCCAATTACTGTACAAAGGATACCGGAGCTTTGCTTTGACTGCATTGGCCTCCTGCTGAGATCCCAGCTCCTGCATTGGATAAAACCACTTTAAAACAATGGAGACCATTGTACACAAGTGAGATTTGCGTTCCACCCAATAAGCTGGAGACCTCTCTCCATTGCTGGCCTGGCTGACTCAACGGCACTTTGCATTTCTGTCTCGCTTCACAGACTGTCAGGTACCGTTGCTTGGAGGCTTTAGAGATCTCATGCCAATGGGAGATGGCGAGGAAGTCAAATCTGTCCCCCTCCTCCCCGCCCAGCTTTTCTGAACCACAGGGGAGTCGCAGTGTAACCATGTGGAGCAGAGCTCCTTGCTTGGAAGGGAAACATTACTCCACATCAGCCTACTCCCTTTCCCCATCCTGGAGGCCTCTCTGATCCCAGATCCTTCACACCCCTGCTTTTGGGTAGAATATCTCCCAGTTGTCTTCTACCTCGTTCTGCACCATTACTGCTAGGGTGTCCATCTCTGCTCACAAGCTGGCTGTGCTATTGGCACTGTTGTGGAAAATTGACCACACGATTGATTTTGGATTAGATCAGCCTGAGGCACCTTTATTGATTACCAGCGCGCAGGGGGGTAACAGCTCTAAGGAGCTGCCCCCCGAGTCAAGGAACACGCAAGCTTTTTAAAGCTTAAAACCGCAGACAAATTACACATACTTCCGTATTAATCACCTTATTTGGAATACATTGCAAAATCAATACAGGCCAAAAGAAAAACCAAGCGTCTCCCCCACTAGGCCCCTCCTGTTACTTACTGTCTGTTCTTTTGCGGTCAGCGACCTTTTTAACACAACTGTTGCGGTTATATATTTCATAAGCCTGGCTATTGCAAATTATGCTACTTAGGGACTTTTTCACTTTGCCCCCTCCTGCCCTTTATACACACAAAGCCATTGTTCTGCTTTGGGGATTTTTCCTACAAAAACAGGCTCGGTCAACTCTTTAGGCCTGTAAGCTTGACCAGAGTCCTAAGGCCCCCCCCTAAATTTTCCTTTACAGCACCATCATGAGCTTTGCGATGCCAGGGAAACTATCAAACATAAGAACGGCCATATTGGGTCAGACCGATGGTCCATCTAGCCCAGTATCCTGTCTTCCAACAGTGGCCAATGGCAGGTGCTTCAGAGAGAATGAACAAAACGTCCATTTCCAGCTTCTGGCAGTCAAAGGCTAGGGCCACCCAGAGCAAGGGGTTGCATCCCTAACCATCTTGGCGAATCGCCATTGATGGACCGATCCTTCATGAACTTACCTACTTCTTTTTTTGACCCCCAGTATAGTTTTGACCTTCACGACATCCCCTGGCAACGAGTTCTACAGATTGGCTGTGTGTGGGGTGAAGAAAGACTTTCTTTTGTTTGTTTGAAACCTGCTGCCAATTAATTTAATTGGGAAACCCCTGATTCTTGTGTTATGAGAAGGAGTAAATAATACTTCCTTATTCACTTTTGCCACACCATCCATAAGTTTATAGACCTCTATCATATCCTCCTTTAGTTGGCTCTTTTCCAAGTTGAAAAGTCCCAGTTTTATTAATCTCTCCTCATATGGGAGCTGTTTTAGACCCTTAATCCTTTTTGTTGCCTTTTTCTGAACCTTTTCCAATCCCAATATATCTTTTTTGAGATGGAGCGACAGAACTGCACACAATGTTCAAGGCGTGGGCGTGCCATGGATTTATATAGCGGAAATATGATATTTTCTGTCTTATTATCTGTCCCTTTCCTAATGATTCCTACCATTCTGTTCACTTTCTTGACTGCCGCTGCACACGGAGCAGATGTTTTCAGAGAACTATCCATGATGCTTCCCGGATCTCTTTCTGGAGTGGTAACAGCTCGTTTAGACCCCACCATTTTATATGTATAGCTGGGACGATGGTTTCCAAGGTGCATTAATTTGCATTTATCAACACTGAATTTCATCTGCCATTTTACTATGCACCATTGAACGTGGTATACGCCATCCTGGCTCAGTACGGGGGATGGACGAGGTGACCTTTTGAGATCTCGTCCAGTCCTACATTTCTATGAGTCTATGGCCTAGATCTCCCCTGTGCCAGCTGAATGCCTGGCATGCAGAGCCGGCATCCCTGGGGAAGAGGAAGAGATGGGACGTGGAGAGTAAAAGAATGAGAAAAGAGGGAAAAGTAGGAAGGAGAGTGGGGCGGGGATGTGGAAGGATCATGGGTGTTGGAATAAGGTGCTTATTTGTGTCCAGAATGCCACTTTGCTGTGGGTGCTGGGCTTCTCAATTAACCCCTCCCGGGACAGCGTGGCAGGTGAGCAAGGAATGCCGGCTTAACAAAGGGATTTTGCACCACCGGCACTTTACTGTAAACAGAGTTACAGATCTTTGGAAAAACAACAAACAGTCCTGAGATGCCACCTCCATGAGTCTGATCTCACCCCTTCTGGGAACCTGAGAGACCTGGTCAGTATTTCAGGTTTAGGCAGACTTCACCTGTCTTCTCTTTCCTCTGCCCAGTCTTCTGGCAGGTGGTGGTGGGTGCCCCCGGCCCCTCCTTCACAGAGAGCATATCACCCCTAACTAAAGTCTCTGATCTCACTGGCCATGTGCTCAGGCTGAGAACTTCTCCCAGCCAGGAGAATTGTTTGTTCTTGTGGATGGGCCATTAGGGAAGAGACAATCAGTGTTGATGGCCCTTGATGGGTCTCCTCACTCCTTCTGAGCAGGAGTCAGGCCAGCCTGCTTTGACAACTCAGTGAACACCAAATGGCCAACACAAAGCAACACGGAGTTCACAGTTCGACATAGACCGCCTCCCTCTGTCACATCACCTATTAAAGAGCCTGATTTATTTCTATTAGCTTAGTAGAGGGTGACCACAGAGCAAGTGTGAAAAATAGGGATACTTTTTTTGGGGTGTGTGTGTAGGGGCATAGTTGTCCATATAAGTCAAAGCTCTCTAATAGCAGGATGGTCCCAATAATATAGGGACCTCTGGTCACCCTAGCTTAGCACATCTGAGTACTAGAGATGTCATTAGATAACTAGGGACACATCAGTGTCAGCCTTCCCCGTAGTCCTGTTTTTCTTGATCTTCAGCAAGCAGATATCACCTTTCGCTCAGTACCTCCTTAAGTAAACGAACAGTGATTTGCATATCATTTACAGAATGCTTTCCTAGTAGACCTACCGCTATAGCCAAATTGTTGTGTTACAACTGATTGCAGGGGGGGCCGGGGAAGTCCACGTTTGCGGCAGGTGGAGCCCGCCCACCCGCCAAGAAACTGATTTTGATTTCTATCCTAGCCATGACTGCACAACAATGGCCAGAGGTGAGAAGCTCTAACCCATTGACTGATATCAGCTGGTCTTTCTTTCCTTTGCCGGCCTAAGTTGATAATATGGGCCCTCCCATCCAAGCTCCTCAAAGTGCATTAGACAGAAACAGGAAAATGCATCTGCTCTGTTTTCCTTTGGTGATTTTTGTTTGTTGACTGACCCTTTTTAAGGTTGCTAATGTTTAGATTAATGGCCAATTGACCTGACTGTGATAAGGTTCTTCCCCCAGAATCAAACGACCCAGAATTCACACTATGGAGTTCAATATCTTGTGGGGAGTCTCGGGATAGATGACAGGGACACTCACACTGAGGGCAAAGTGACAAGTTTCAGAGTAACAGCCGTGTTAGTCTGTATCCACAAAAAGAAGAACAGGAGTACTTGTGGCACCTTAGAGACTAACAAATTTATTAGAGCATAAGCTTTCGTGGACTACAGCCCACTTGTGGCTGTAGTCCACGAAAGCTTATGCTATAATAAATTTGTTAGTCTCTAAGGTGCCAAGTACTCCTGTTCTTTTTGCGGATACAGACTAACACGGCTGCTACTCTGAAACNGAACAAAATTTCTAACCTGAATAATGGATCATGTTGTGTCACCTCACCAATGTATCTGTTCCAGAATCTACAGATATAATACTGGTTTCAGAGTAGCAGCCGTGTTAGTCTGTATCCGCAAAAAGAACAGGAGTACTTGGCACCTTAGAGACTAACAAATTTATTATAGCATAAGCTTTCGTGGACTACAGCCACAAGTGGGCTGTAGTCCACGAAAGCTTATGCTCTAATAAATTTGTTAGTCTCTAAGGTGCCACAAGTACTCCTGTTCTTCTTTTTGAGGGCAAAGTAAAATCTTAGATACTTTATCTCTATGGATAAAGCTAGACTAGACCCAAGCCACATAGCAAGATAGAGATAATACAGGATCAGGGTGATCTGTGGTAGCATTCTATGCACAAGCTCTTAGAACTGCATACGCGCACCCTTAGCTGACGACCTTGTGATAGGAGACAAAGGGGTCAGCCCTGTCTCTGGCATGCCACAGTGTCCAATGGTCCAAGTTCCCCAATGAGTTTGAAGGGCCAAGTAGTAGAGAAACAGCCGGCAACGGAAGAGGCCCAGGAAAGAACAGCCCCAGGCCACATGCTGACTGCCCTGTTATAGGGCCAGAGCATCACCTCCTCATGCTTATACCTCTATGCCCATATTAAGCCTTTTCACCAATGTAATACTGAGATGTACTTATTCTATAGGTTAACATATTGATACATGTGACTGCCATTTTAGCGCATGATGCTACCCGTCACCCCTTGCTTAAGCGGATTTGCGGTTATTACTTCCCTGTTCCTTGCGGTTGCACTGCCTGGAACATTCTAACTCCTACCATCGAGCAAGCTCTCCTTAGTTCCCAAAAACGAAAGGTGACCATTGATCTGTGTCCAGGGTTATGCCCTACTTAACCACACTTATGCTAACCTATGCTCCAGCTAATATCTTATAGGCTACAGGCCTGCAGCGTTCTTGCGTTACAGCAAATATAACAGAAGCAACTAAAAAGCAACAGAGGGTCCTGTGGCACCTTTAAGACTAACAGAAGTATGCATCTGAAGAAGTGAGGTTCTTACCCACGAAAGCTTATGCTCCCAATACTTCTGTTAGTCTTAAAGGTGCCACAGGACCCTCTGTTGCTTTTTACAGAGTCAGACTAACTCTGTTACTAGAAGCAACTAAATATCATAAAGGCAAGCCAGTGAATATAATGGGCCCAGCGAATATAATGGGCAAGCGTGTACATGTTTTTAACCTTGGTGATTATCGTTCAGTTTCCCAGTTAAGAGGCTGGCAAAGATGAAAGCCAAAGTCAGTTTTCTTTTGTTTCATCCACAACTTACTCATGCTCGTTGGATGGTTGCTGTATACGTTTCCTCCAGTTGCCCTGAGAGTGACCTAACACCTGCGCTGCAGAGATGGTGGCTGCTTTTAGGGACAAGAGACAATTGAATGTCCAGCCCTGCTTGGTCCGGGAGCTTTGGAACCGGCTTATGATGCTCTATGTTGTTCTGCCACGGAGTGGCACCTGTGGAGAGCAGGCAGTTTGCAGAGCCTGTATTGGATGGTGGCTGGATGGGCTGTTAATAAACTTGTTCTGGTGGTGTTCAGTAGTCTGGCCCCTGTACTTGTTTAGGAGGCCCCGGCTGGTGCTTAAGTGGGGGTGGGAAGGAGTCCCCCTTTGTCTCCCCAGCATTAAGAGGGATGAAAGTTGTGGTCCAGGGAGGGCCAAGGAAAGCATTGGTTAGCTTAGGTCTGGCCCAGACCCTGTTGAGGCCTGTATTAACTGGTAAAATACTATTTATATGGGGAGAGCAAAGGATCTTCTGATCTCTGTGTCAATAGGGTAAAAGAACCAGCTGCATCACATTGTTGGCGCATATTCAATTTGTGATCCACTATAACCCCCAGATCCTTTTCAGCAGTGCGACCCCCCAGCCTGTTATCCCTCATGTTGTAACCGTGCCTTTGATTTTTTTCCCCTTCCTAAGTGAAGTACTTTGCTCTTGTCTTTATTGAATTTCATCTCAGACCATTTCTCCAATTTATCAAGGTCATTTTGAATTTTCAGCCTGTCCTCCAAAGTGCCTGTGACTCCTTCCGGCTTGGTGTCATCCAGAAATTTCATAAGCACACTCCCCACCCCATTATCCAAATCATTAATAAAAATGTTGAGTAGTACTGGACCCTGGACAGACCCCTGTGGGACCCTCATTAAATACACCCTCCCAGTGGGACAGCGAACCACTGAGAATTGCTTTTTGAGTACAGTTTTTTCAGCCAGTGGTGCACCCACTTTATAGTAATTTCATCTAGACCACATTTCCCTAGTTCGCTTATGAGAATACCATGTGGGACTGTGTCAATCCTTACTAAAATCAAGGAGGGAGACAACACCCTCCTGGCCCCCAAACTTCCCCCCTGCCCCAAAACATGGGGTGGGGAAATTTCTTCCTGACCGCTACAGGTGACTAGCTAAAGCCCTGAAGCATGAGATTTGAAGGCCATAAGACAGGCTGTCGGGGAGCTACTCATATCCCTGATTCTCTGCCCAGCCCTGTCCTTGGCTTAGTTTGCCTCTTACAGGGTTCTCAAACCTAGGCCACATGGCAACAGTCCCCAGGGGACTTCTAGCTGGGTATAGCCACAGTGCAGCATGCTGTGACCAGGCCATCTCACTGTTCCTCTTCACCCCGTGTGGGAGGGCGACAAGGGGGCCTGGCACAGGCTACACGTGGCTGCATGTTTTGGGTTCAACGTCACTGCTCAGGGTCACTGTGAGGATAGTTGGTGGTTTTATGGATGTGGCCGCCAGAGGAAAATTGTACCAGTTCTGGAGACTAGAGATGTGCCTGATGAAGGTCAAAGTTCTGACCCAGAAGTAGATCCCAAGTTTGGAGATCCTAGTATCCCAGGTTTTGGTTCAGGCCTATCTTTCGGGGAAACAGACACTCTTTCAGACGATGTGTAGTGAATCAAGGTCTGTAGTTCAGTGATGATGACTCATCATTCCTTGATAATACATCCCACTTGTAACAGGGAGGCCGCTAACATGACTCCCCAGCTGAGCTTGAAGGGAGAGCTTGGAAAGGCAGCCAACTGGGTCATCCATCCTGCCCTCAGAGACCTTCAATCTCCCTGAGAAACAGAAACAGCTCATAGCTGAGGTTAGTCAACCACCATGTGGCTTTCTTGTATTGACGGTTCACAGCCTGTTCACTCCATTTCCTCTGGTCAGCACTGGAGCTGCCCTGGTTTGGTGAGTCCTCCGGCTCAGGCTGACTTGAGGAAGTGACCGTAGCTGGGAGTTATTTTGTGGGTGAGACGTCCTTGTTCACAAACCTGTTTGATGGTGAACCAGGGTCCCCTGGTGGTGCCTGTCTCTGTTTGGCAGCTAGCTGGTGAATGCCAGGTGTGGCGGGGTGCTATGGCCCACCGCCTCATGGACTCGGTGGAGCCAGGCCCATCGCCACTTTTTGACCTACCTCCTCTCCTCTCAACCACTGCAGCGTGCAGCAGGTGGCCAGCTGGGTGGGCTCCCTGCTGCCTCCTCTCACCCTTCTCCCAGCCCACCTCCTCTTCAGCTTTCCCCTGCCTCTCCCTCCTTGTTGTTCTTTGCTTCCCCTGGCTTCTCAGCCCCGACATTCCAGCTCTCCCACCCCGACCGTGCTGAGCACTGGCTCCCCAATCCCACGAGCCCCACACTGCCCTTAATCCTTCCAGGCACCCCGCTCCCTCCCCATTTACCTGCCTCCCCCAAGCTAGGTGCCCACTACTGCTCTGGGACCCCTGTTGAACTGATCACCTGTGACCCTATTCCCCCTGCATTCACACCCTGCACATGTTGTACTTAAAGTACTGCACAGGATCTTTTCAGGGGGAATAAGGCAAAACGCCACATTTATTAGTAATACATGTATTCATTAACACTGTATCATATGCATATAATATATTACACTTACACTCACACACACACACAAACACACTCCGTCTTGTTGTTACCAATTAGTTGCTCCCCTTAACTTCACTGGCCAGGTGAGTTAGATGGGGGAGGGGTGGAGCCGGGCTTCTGTCGATCCGGATCGATGCTCCCATGTTGACAAGACGAGACCCGGGGTCCTCTGCAAGACACCTCACTTTTATAGCAGCTTCCCTCTCATGCAAATCTATACCAGATTCAAACTCTGTGTCTGTGTCCATTGGTCCTTTGTGCTGCTTTCTTTTGAGTGTTGTCCCAATGCTGCAAAGAGGGTGTTTCCAAAGAAGGTGCTTGCTTCTAACCCCCGAGGCCGTTGGTATGTCTGCTTGTCTTTAATGAGCCCACTTGACACGTTTTATTGTCCTTGGGTCTGGCTCCCAGCCCCTCTCCAACAGTTGAGGCTGTCTGGAGGTGCTGCCTTCCATGCCTTCCTCATTCACACCTCATTCATTCAACAGGGCAATTGATTAAGAGTGGGCGGGGGGGGAAGAGCTCTTGTTCTACTGCTAGCAAAAAGAAATTGTTCTTCTATCTTATTCTATCCTTAGGGGCTATAATATTATACCAAGGGCAATGCAAAGTTTCTAAATGAGGCTTTGATACAAAGTCCCATGAAAACAGAGGTCACACGTGGGTAGACCCACCACAAGGTTATATGAAGAGGCACAATGTAAAGTCATATGAAAATTATCAGAGATTTATCTACACACATCCCTGCAATGCCGTCGGTACAGAATAAGCCTTGTGAGGTATCCTAGGAACTAACACCTGGTCAACGACACCATTGTAATAAATATGTAACACTGGTATGTGTACGGTTAGGAATTGGCTCTGCGGGATGCTACGACGCCAGACGGCCGGGCCTCGGGACAGGTAACAAATCAGTTGGTCCTAGACAAAGGCAGGCGGGTTTACCTCAGTTTACATATTGGCAGTAAACAAAGCCATCGAGTTAAACCAGCGGGGGTTAGCCTGAGACCAAACTCACGAGACAGAGAATTAACACGGCTCATGCACCCCAAAGTAGGGTGACCAGATAGCAAGTGTGAAAAATTGGGACGGGGGTGAGGGGTAATAGGCACCTATATCAGACACAGCCTCAAATATCAGGACTGTCCCTATAAAGTCGGGACATCTGGTCACCCTACCCCAAAGAGACACAGGAGACTGAATCTCCAGGAGGCCTTCCTGACTTTTAGGACAAAGACAATCCCTTTGGGTATATAAGGGACACAAAGAGAGAGAAAGAGAGAGAGAGAGAGACTCCATCTTCATCCTACCCCTGAGGAGGAAAGGAACCAAGCACTTTGTTCTCCATGCACTGACTCCTGGCCAGGGGGTTTGGTCAGCCATGTTGGACATAGAATAATTGAGAAAACTACCTTGAGCAAAGACTATAGCTTGTTAGGTCTTAGCCATTAGAAAGCCTATTTTAACGTTTGTTTGTGTAACCTGGTCTACCATCAATCCCGTCTATTTGCTATCGCTGAACCTTAATGGACCCGGTACTGTATTTGAATTGAAGTGATTGTAAACTCCTAAGTGGTGCTTGTGTCTCTTTAAAGGAGCAACTAACCTTATCTGCTTCTCGGTGTGTTCCAGGAGAGGGCTGGATACTTCAGAGTAGAGGGTTTGGGAGAAATTCAGGACTGGGAGTGTGTTGGGGTCACCCTGCGAGTAGTAACCAAGGGCTGTTGTAGGCAGGCTGCCGGGGTCTGAGTGCGGAACAAGGACTGCCCAGCACCCAGCCCCTTGGGGTACCGCATGCTTGTCTGCTGGCAGATAGTGTGTGGGCTGTGAGACTGAGCAGCAGAGCATTTAAGGTCCCCAATATTACAGGACATGCAGTGACTCAACCTCTCACTGGTCTGAACTGCACCCTAAACGTTACACCATCCCTATCCACTTTTCTGCCCCACCCTCCTCCTAGCTGCAAGTCCCTTGGAATCTGAACCCATCAGGAGCAAGGGAGGTGTGGTGTCTTTCTCCTAGAGGAAGCAGTCCATTGCCTGTTCCTGCTATATGCATGTGAAGAGATTGCCCAGTGCTACCGGACACATCGCTAGTTAGTAACCGGAGTCCAGGGATGTCGTTAATCAAGGAGTGAGTGTGGTATCCTTTCTGGGATGGCTGGAAGCTGACACCTCAGTCATGTCATCTGCAATGGGCTTGGGCAATTGAGAGGAGACGGGGAGGGTAAAATCAGAACCAGGCCTGTGAATTATTTCAGACGTAACCATAAAGCAGCAGGAGCAGGTATATTTCACCAATGAGCATTGTGCTTACTAACCTGAGGGGCAGATTCAAGCCTCTTACCCCAGCTGAGGGTCTGATTACCCGTGAGAGCTTTCTCATAGATCATTCTTTTTAAATGACCTGATTTTTCAAGTGAGAGCAGTTCTTGCCGTGCGTAACTTTAAGCTGGGCACGGGGTGATAAACACCTCTTGAAATTTGGGGCCAGATTCTCAGCTAGCATAAGCTGGCGAGACTGGCGACAACCAGCTGAGAATCTCCCCCTTCCTCCTCAGCCTTCAAGCAGAACTTCTTTGGCTTTGATTTCTTCCCTCTTGCTTAAAAATATAAATCATACCTCCCTCCCCTGCCAAAAAAAATAAAAAAATAAAAAATTCAAGTGTTTCTCCAAGGGGAAAATTGTGGAAAAACCCAAACGTCAAAAAAGGAAAGACTATTTTGAAACCTAGGTCATGATGTGTTTTAATCAGCTGAGACGATTGCACTAATGAGCTCCAATGTGGGGGAGAAAAACAGATCTGGCCCTGTTAATGGACAGAGAGTGCAGAACAATCACTACGGTCAATGGACAGCCCAAAATCAGATTCATCCTTGCAGTCTGGCTTAGGGTTTTTTTGGTCTCAGAGACATACACTTTTGTCCGTTGGGGCAGGCAGCCATATATGAATTTTGCACAGAGGTTGAGGAACCTTGACGGTTTCCTGGCAGGCAGAGGTGACAGATCTGTGGTTTCTTAAGTGCTAAAATCCACCTCTTTCTCCGAGGGACCTTTCTCTTCAATGCATGCTCTGAAGAACCTACCGTGACAGTCGGTAATGAGGTCACAGCAGCGACCTTCATAAACAAACAGGAGGCTAGAGTGGCATTTTAGTCAGTGTTCCTCACAGCAGTTGCGCCCCCCTCCCCCCCGCCCTGTGGTAAATGATGTACTGGAAAAAATTAACTTTATGATCTACTAATGTGTCTGGCATTCGTTGGCTGTAAGAATATGTTCAGTTCACCAGAAGGTGTGGCATTAGAGGAGGGAAAAGGCCACCAAAAATCCCAGGCATTTGCATTCCACAGGTTTTAGAAAGGAACCAACTCTCATTCGTTCCAAATTTTTTGTGAAAATTGCTGACAATGTCTGTGGTTTTCCTTTTTCTTATTAGGGCACTGGCCTAGGACGCGGGAGACCCGGGTTCAGTTCCCTGCTTTGCCACAGACTTCCTGAATAATCTTGGGTGAGTCACTGAGCTGCTCTCTGCCTCAGTTTCCCCATCTGTACAATGGGGTAATAACACTGCCCACTTCAGAGCAGGGGTTGTGAGGATAAATGTACTAACGAGTGTGACCTGAAGGAGAACTCTGTGGAAACTCAAAAGCTTGTCTCTTTCTCCCCTACAGAAGTTGATCCAATAAAAGATTGCCTCACCCACCTTCTGTCTCTAGGGTTTGTGAAGTGCTTTGAGATCTGCTGCTGAAAAGTGCTATGTAAGAGCTAGACATTATTATTGTCCATTTTGTCACTGAAGGAAGGTGGGGGGAAGAGGAAAAAACAAAACAAAAAACCTCTCAAATTTTCCAGATTTGTCAGCAAAAAATGAGAAATTAAAATACCATTTTTTTTTCCACAAAAAATTCTGAGTTTGGAAACAGGCCCCTTTGCACTGGGAAAATGTTGCATTTGAAATATTTCCCACAGATATGCTCACTCTTAAGAGCGTCAAGGATGCAATTGCAGCTGAATGCGACATGGCCTGGGGAGTTTCCTTTCTAGGGTCCCCTAGATCCCCTGCAGATGGTTCTGCTGGCCAGCTGGAAGGAAGAGAGTGAGCTGCCAAGTTTTCATCCAGAGTTGAACTCCCCAAGGGCTGCTTGGGATCCATCCCGCTGCAGAGATAAGCCCCAGCTGCTATGTTGGGACATGAACTTCCCCACCCTCAAGTTCAGATGCTTGGAGTGGGGATTCTGTTGCGAGAGCAAAGACAGGGCAGTGACCCTGATTCTGATCTCGTATATGCTGGTGTCACTCTGGAATAGGACAGCAGCCAGTGGAGTTACACCAGGCTAAGTGAGATCAGAACTTGTCAGGCGAGGTCAGATTCTCAGCCTCTATCCGGCTGTTTGCGCTGCCCAGGCAATGCAACTAGAAAGCTGCCTTCCAGGCCATCTGGCGTCATAGCATCCCGCAGAGCCAATTCCTAACTGTACACATACCAGGGTTACATATTTATTACAATGGTGTCATTGACCAGGTGTTAGTTCCTAGGATACCTCACAAGGCTTATTCTGTACAGACGGCATTCACACTCTGCACATCCCTGAATTCCTGGCTGGCGGAGAGCTGAGTCTGTACCACCCATTCCTGGAACCCTGGGGCAGGGGGGTGAATCCAATGTGGGAAGGGTTGTGGCCAGAGCCCCTTGCTTTCTGACCATCACTAGTCTGTAGCCTGGTCCCTAGCAAGCTAGCATGACTTAGGGAAGCCCTTAAGATATTGTGAGTTAGGCTGGGGACTGAATCTGCCCCCAGATGACTATGGGGTCAGGGGAATGGGAGGTGTCTTAGAAATTTCCCCACCCAATTTCCTTGGTCTGGGCAAGTCTTTTTCCAAAGTCCCCCTTGACAGCCTACTTCTAAATGCAGCAGCGTCCAGTTGGATGCTGCAACTACCTGCAGGAACAATTATAGGTGGACGGAGCTGATGTCACGTAGAGCTCTGACGAGCCGATTGGGGACCGAGACTTGAATGCAACGTGTATTCACAATTGGTGCAACTGGGTTTTTGAAATCAGAGTGCAAGCGTCAGAGTGGAAGCTTAAATGAAAGAAACTGGGATTAAAGAAATATTGGAAAGAAACAAAGATGCCCCCATTAACCTGCAGGGAGCAGGTCAGATCAGGATGTAGCTACAATATCACAGAGAGCTGCTCGGTTAGGTACCAGGGCAAATCAGAGGGAAGCAATCAAGTGATAGGCCAAGGTTGATCACCTTTTCATCATCCCATATGTGTTTCAATCTCCTGGAAGTTTTGTTGCCGGAGGGTCCTGTAGGGATGTCTTGGACCAAGGAAGCTATAGTTAACTGCAGCAGGGACTTGGCAAGAATCAGAAAAGCATGGGGCTAATGCTAATGGGGGGAAATTAGGGCAAAGAGAGTGATTAATCAAGGGGATACAATGGCTACCAGACTTCAACATGAGGAATAAATGGGCCAGAGCCTTAGCGGGTGTGACTCAGTGTCGCTCCACTGACTTCAACGGAGCTACACGAAATTACACAAGCTGAGGATCCGGCCCGTCTATTAATACAATAAGCCTCTTTTGTCCTCACCCAGCGCTAGCCCCCAGCACTGCCAGGTACATGGCTCTGCTCCCCGTTTGGAATCTCAGCTTTTAGCTTGAGATGCACGATTTCCATTGCGGTCAATAACCGCTGGTAGAAGCCTAATGACAGTGGCTGCTCTTAGTTGAACTCACTCACTCAATCCTTCCTGTGACTGAGGGGACGTCTAAGCTGCTGGCACGGGGTGTGATTGCAGCTTGAGTAGACAGACCCAAGCTCAGGTACCAGAGGAATGAAGCCAGGGCACCACATGCTTCAGCCCAAGCTGCCAGGCCTTCACTGCTCCAGTAGTAGCTAGATCCAAGCTAACGTGGGTATGTCAGCACCTGGAGATGGCAGTGGAGACCTACCCTGTGGCTGACGGCCATCATGTAGACTCAACTGAAAGTTGGAGGAATTAAATGGTGGTGATGAACCTTGTCCTGCTGTTGTCTACCAAAAAGGCCAACATAGTGTCGAGTTCTTTCGGCAAAGAAATGTTTCAGTTTTAAAACGAGAAGCCAGGCACTGCCGCATGGGTCCAATATAAGTAGTTTGCAATAAAAAAAAATAAAATTTGAAAAGCTGTATCCCACCTTTCCAAAAATAAAACCCTGGGGCCAGACCCTCGATTGGTATAGCTTGACGAAAATCTTATTTGAGATGCGGCCCTGGCTCTTACGTTTTTTCCGTTAGCAATTTACTCCTAAACTACAAGGAAAATCTATTTCCCAAGACCAGGTCTGTGTCACTCCTCCGCTGCACAAATAGTTTTCTTAAGATAAGTCTTTGGATGTGTCAGCTTCTTGAAATGTTGGTGGTTTCCAATGATTGTATTGGGGCTGATAGTTAATCTGAAATTCAGATCCTCTCTCCATTCATTATAGTTTAAAAGTTCACTTGGTGGTTCTGGCCAGTTTAAGACAAATTTCGTTCTTGGAATCATCCCACGGGAACTATGCTACCCATCCAACATTAGTTTGCAGCTGTTCATCAGGAGAAATTAAAAGTCTTTAATTATTCCAACTGCCATTGAGTTGTACCCTATCATGTTGATGTAGCTTCTGCAAGAATATAGTTTGCGATAGGCTTCTTGCTTGATTTAGTCCAACATTGCATATGCTGGAGAATACAATGTGCAAAGACTTCCCCTAGAGTGTTTACACTGAATTCTTCCAAGGCCCAGTGCAATGTCCATTAAAATCAATGGAGAGCTCCCCACTGATTCTTAGGGCATTGGATCAGGCAGTTACGTGGGTACAGATCCTCAAAGATATTTCAGCACCGGATTCCCCCTGATTTTGTTGAAACGGGCGTCTCTCTGCTGAAATCAATGGGAGTTAGGTGCTGAAATACCCTTGGGGATCTGACCCTTGGGGCCTGATTTTCAGACGTGCTGAGCTCCCACGACTGCAACTGGAGTCAATGGAAGCTCTGGGTGCTCAGCCCTGCTAAGAATCAGGCCCTATTGTGTCAGGAAGCATTGACAGTCCTTTATCCTGTCCTGACGGTGCCACATCTGAGCAGGACGGGCGACTGGAACGAGTAGGTCCATGATTGACGCAGGGGTGGGCGTTATTCGAAACCTTTAGCCAGATTGAATTTCAGGGCATGGGTGAGGCCCAACCAGCTGAGGCTTAATGCTGGCACGACTGGGATGAGATTGAGTGTGGTAGGGAATCGGCTGGGAGAGCTGGCAGAATTTGTGGTGGCACCCGCCCTTCCCTCCACGCTGATTAGGCCTCAACTGGAGTACTGTGTTCAGTTCCGGGGACCCACATTTCAGAAAGATGTGGACAAATTGGAGAAAGTCCCGAGGAGAGCAACAAAAATGATTCTTCTTAGTGTATGCACAACGTGCCTCAGGTGGCATGTGACCAGGATTCATCACTGAATTTGGTCCGCTGGTTGGATCATTAGCTTCCCTGGTCCCGGGAGTGTGACATGAATGCTGATCCACGACCCCACAAAAATGATGAAAGGTCTAGAAAACATGACCTATGAGGAAAGATTGAAAAAATTGGGTTTGCTTAGTCTGGAGAAGAGAAGACTGAGAGGGGACATGATAATAATTTTCAAGTACATAAAAGGTTGTTACAAGGAGGAGGGAGAAAAATTGTTCCTCTTAACCTCTGAGGATAGGACAAGATGCAATGGGCTTAAATTGCAGAAAGGGCGGTTTAGGTTGGACATTAGGAAAAACTTCCTAACTGTCAAGGTGGTTAAGCACTGGAATAAATTGCCTGCGAAGGTTGTGGAATCTCCATCCTTTGTGGTTTTTAAGAGCAGGTTAGTCAGCCACCTGTCAATGATGGTCTAGATAATATAGTCCTGCCATGAGTGCAAAGGACTGGACCAGACATCTCGAGGTCCCTTCCACTCCTACGATTCTATGATGGTCTCAAAGGGGATGAGCTGTCCTAGCTACTGTATTTTGCATAGTATATTTGAAGTTCTGAGCAGAACGCAGGGCAGGAGCCTTCAGAATTGCATATAAACCTAAACCTTGGCTTGGATTCTTGGCAACCATATAGCCCACTAGCTGGCTCGAATATTTGTTTCCTCTGCTCCCTGCATTGATGCATCATTGGAGCAGATGCCCAGTAGAGGGGGATAGTGCTTTGCAGCGTGGATCGCTGGAGGCCCCAAGCCCCTATCTGGCTTAAAATGAACTTTCCTCTGTCTTGCATCTCAGGAGCAAGACCCCTGGGAAGAAAGCAAAGCTGGGGGAAGCCGCGTTACTTATAGAAATGTCTGGCTTTATTTTTTGCCTCCCCAGGGGCTTTTCAGCCTGTCCCGTCTCTTACATGCGGGACGTGAGCAGATGGTTGCTATCTCAGTCCCAATGGAGGGACGCACATTGTTATAAACAGCAGAATCTGGAGCAGCTGCCTCGGGTAAAGCCTTTGCTTCAGTATTAGGCCATGCCGTTCTGCATTCACCTCTGAGCCCTCTTGCCAAGAATCCGTGCCCGAGGGCCAGCTGGTAATAAAGTCAATACCACACCACCTGTCTCCTTCCCCAGCCACCAGCAGAACTGCCCTATAAACTTATAAAATAGTGTGTGGAGTGGGGAGCCAATAGCAATTGGGATGTGCTGCGAAAAGAGGGATAGCACCTCGGAGTGGTCAACTCCCAGGCCGTTTGGTGTTTTCTGTTCAGGTGCCAGCTCCTGGAGTCCTGTGATTTACTCCAGACTCTTGGCTTTCATTTGAAAAACGAAAAGGAAATTTCTAGCCTCGTAGTTGCAGAGAAAAGCTGGAAAATGGGACCCTTCCCTACAGGCTAAAACCCCCGGAAGCAACTCAAAAGACCTCCAACTTTACATATTTATTTATTTTCAAATCTCACGATGTGTTAGGGGGCGACTCGCGCTCTGTGAATGTCTGGGACTGGTGATACCGGCTGCTGCTTCCATTTTAACAGGACTTCCCAGATGCTGCCAGGAGCTTAGGCTGCCCCTGGAGGGCTTCCAGCTGTTAGTGCTGACAGGCAGCAGACATCCTCTGGAGCCCTTCCCGGGGGAAGCATCTGAACAGTTGTGGCCGATTTTCCATTTGCAGTAACTCCAGCCTTTCATCCTGTAGCTGGGGCTCTTGTCCTCCTCTCCTGGGGTGGGGGGAAACGGTCCTTCAAACCCCACCCCCCAAAAATCCTGCTGATCTATGAACTAGGCTGAGAGGACACTACTCCCTCGCTGCTCAAAGAGGTCTCTGGTCCTTGCCCCTCACCTCAGCTACCTCCTGTTGCTGCGATGATGGGGGCCTAAGGCCTTCCTCAGACACCAGTTCCAGACGGCAGGACTGATTCCTGTAAGAGGTAGGAGCCTGTCATTCCCAGGCCCCGATTCCAGTCTTGCCCCCCACCAGCTTACAGCCAATCAGGAGTCACTCCACCCTTACAGACACCCCTGCATTTGGGCAGGGCAGCCAACCAATGAATTGACGTAGGTGTGTGTGAGGGGGCGCTAGGATGGCGCCTCCCCCTGGCCGCTCTGGGGAATAGCTCGCCGGGTCAGTACCCCTTCCCCCAGTTGCATACCGTCTCTCTGCCTGTGCAGCCCCGCTCTCACTCCACCAGCTGCGGCTGCCTCTCTGTGTCTCAGCCCGCCGGCCGGCTCGCTATTTTCCCCTTCCAGGGTACCAAAGTCTCCATCAACAACCCTGGGCAGTCTTCCCATTCACTGCCACATCGTGCCACTGGCTGGCAAGGGAACCCAGGCCTGCCACCGCCCGACTCCAGCTCTGTGACCGTCTAGTCAGCAGCCAAGGTCCGTTCCCTCTTAGGCCTTACTGCCTCTCCCAGAGCCCTGTCTTTCCCATCTATCCCTCCCCTTTCTCTGGGTTTGCCCCCTAGGGAGTAACTAGGGGCTACCTGTCCCTGTAGCCTCCAAACACTCCCTGGTTCTCCTTGTGAGTGACCGCAGACTGTCCTAGCAGCCCCTTTCACCGGCCACTTCCCTGCCTTTACAGTCCCAGCCCGGCTTGTTCCTCCTCAACTGGGCTTCCTCATTCAGGCAGGGGATTGCTTAGCCACCGGATTCCCCTCAGCCATGGCCTGTTGGGTTCATTCGGCCCCTTCTCGCTCCGCCTCAACCACAGGCGTCAACTTTCTAATGGGCTTGGAGAGTGGGGGGGGGGGGTGCTCGACCCCAAGCTCTGCCCCAGGCCCTGCCCCCACTCCACCCCTTCCCCAAGGCCCCACCCTTTCCTGCCCCTGCCCCACCTCTTCCTGCCCCGTTCCATCCTCTGCCCCCAGCACACCATGCCCGCCCTCCCTCCCTCCCAGAGCCTCCTGCACACCCGCGGTGGTGGGAGGGAGGAGAAAGCACTGATTAGCAGGGCCCGCCAGCAGGCAGCAAACACTGAGGGGCAGGGCGGGAGCTGATATGGGGGGGCAACCACTGGGTGCTCAGCACCATCATTTCCCCCCCGTGGGTGCTCAGGGGCTGGAGCACCCATGGAGTCAGCGCTTATTGCCTCAGTCCTGTCAGGGCAAGGGTGGGGTGAACACCCCATCACAGTGTGGCTGAAAACCAGAGCAAAAGTTGGCTGGGATGGGGGGTAAAGACTGATGCCTGTTAACTGCCAGAGACATCAGAGATCTAGAAAGATGGGTGGGTAAGAGAGAGAGCCTGGAAGAGTGAAGTCACCACAGCTTTCACAGGGCAGACAGACATTTCGCTGAGCTGTAATCTGATGAGAGCCTCCACTCAGAGTGTAGCCAGGCTGAGAGTGCAACGTGAGGGGAGACAGGCAGATGTCTGATATGAAAATCAGGGGAAGATCTGGATCTGAGAAATCCAGCGAAAATCTGCTTTTCAAAATTAAACTTACTCCTTTCTTTGTTAACTGTGGGGAATAAGGTGACCAGATGTCCCGATTTTATAGGGACAGTCCCGATTTTTGGGTCTTTTTCTTATATAGGCTCCTATTAGCCCCCACCCCCTGTCTGGTCACCCTAGCAGGGAATGGTCTAGTGAATTAATATTTGCCTTGGCGATATAAGGCTGAAATGTTCATTCAGTAAGGGAATGGGGACAATAGTATGTGACTTCTTCCCCCTTCCTTCCTCCCGCCCCCCGGTGTCCAGTGAAAGCTAACCACTGCTTGAATTTTGGATATTGTGAACTCACAATAAAATGCTCGTGGCAAAGCTGCAAGCCAAGAACCAGTTGCCAACATTATCTGAGCGTTTGGGGGAAAAAAATCACAAGCTGCTCACGGACGATTTGCAAACAGAAGAATAGGCAAAACACTGTTAACAGGCAAAAAAAAAAATTATTTGCTGCAAACGGGCTGCTCATTTCTAACTGGAAGTATGCAAACAAATGGGGCTGGGGACGCATTACACATCAATCAAACCATAATAAAGAGGAGAAATCGAATCTACTTTCACAGAAGCCAGGAAGGTAAAACAGGGTGGAGCTCTTCAAATTGCTCTGTTCTATACCTCTTGGGCTCCTGCCCGGTCCCAGTGCTTCTTGCAGCTGCAGGAGGTATCTGGAGGTGGGTCTGATCTCCCTCCAAGTGTGGCCATGCCAGGGAAGAGCAAGTCCGGTCCTGCCCCAGGACTTGCAGCGAGGAGCCCCTGGCTGGGGCACTCCCAGCAGCATAGGGGAGATCAGACCCACCTCCAGCTGGGGCAGCTTCCAAGAGGTGGGTCTGATCTCCTCCCCAGAGCAGCTGCGCAGGGGAAGAGTAAGTCCCATCCCTCCCCAGCCCAGAGGGGACTAGCAGCTGGAGTAGGAGCCCCCAGCTGGCACGTCCCCAGCCCTGCACCTCCCCTACAATTAGATTTCACGGGGGAGGTCCGATTTCATGGTCCATGACAACATTTTTCACAGCCATGAAGTTGGCAGGGCTCTAGCAATGTGACTAGATAGGAAGAGAGTGAGATGTCGTCTGCTCAGGAGTTTAACAAGCTGTGAAATTCCTCTCTTTCCCAACCAGCCAAGCAAAGGTCACAGCAGCCAGCACGCCGAAAATACTATCCTATTGATGCAACAGGCCAGAGCTGACCACAAGTAATACAAAGTTGGGGGGAGGGGAACCACTATGGCTCTTGTTTGCTGCCACAGCTCGATCCTCCTGGCACAGCACTGCCTTGGAGGGGAGCTTGGCACTGGTCGCTGGCAAACTGGGCTATTTCTGGCTGCACAGCGGAGTAAGCCAGAGGCACAGAGAGGGGTGGGGAGGTGGGTGTGGGCTGAGATGCTGTTAGAACCGAGCCTGCTGATTTCTATAATTGCACACCATGATCTTCGCAATAGCTGGAGGTGGTTGTTTTACTTTGAACTATGCTGTTGGCATGGCCAGTGTCTCCCCAAAATACACCGCTACCTTCCCTGCACGGTTTGTTTTAGCTCCTTCTTCAGCTGCTTGTATTTGATCTGCTGGCACTTAAGCAAAAACGCCTCTCTCGTCTTTATACGCTTCCTGATTAGTGAAGGTTAATATCCTGAACATGCATCTCCTGCTGCCAGTGCTGTTTATCTCCTTAGCCCCCCACCCCACCTGGCTCTGGCTTCACCCCTGCATCCTGTCTTACAGCTCCCGCCTGCTGGGATGCGATGGGGGCGGAGGATGACTCACCCAACCTTTCAAGTGACATAGGCATGAGGCGCCCAGCCACAAAACAAAACATTTATTCTGAGGTTGGGTGTGTCATCGGTGACACCACCACCCGAGTGGAATGCACTGAGTGAGGCTGTGTATGTGTCCTGCCTATGGGTCCTATACCCACATGTATGGCCCTCTCGTGCCTTTTCAGGGATGCAGCTGCTAGGATTTGCAGCTGTTTCATTCCCTAATTCGTTTGACTTTCCCACACAGGATGCTTCTGCTTGCCATTATATTTGCCAGATGCCTGGGGTGAAATCTCAGCTCCACTGATCTCATTGGCAGAACTCCCACTGACTTCAGCAGGGCCAGGATTTCGTGCCTAGTAGCAAGAGAGCTGAACAACTACAGGCTAATATCACCCAGGGCTCTGTAGGCAGTGCCCTGGTGAGAACCCAGCATCTATCCCTGTTGCTGGGCAGGGTGTTGGGATTGGTACCCAAATGCTGTCCCTGGACATTGCTAGGGGCTTCATCTGTTGTGAGCAGCCGCTGTGTCAGTGTGTGTCTGGAAATATGTGAAGATCTGCTAATGTGGTTACTGGAAAGTAGAAGGAGCTTTTCCTCCAATGCTGAAACTCAGCACTTCCTGTCTGCTGAATGGGGAAAGGAGATTGTGAACAGCTCCATTGTTTGTCTTGGGGGCTGTTTGTGGCTTTCTGTCAGCAGGTCTCTGGGGAAGGTAGCTCAGAAGTGAAACTGCTGACTAGATTCATGGCAATTTCACCGTTGTGAATAAGCTGTTGTGAAACTGGCTTGGTTCTTGTTAATTTCACGCTGTGACTTCTCGGAAGAGGCAGCTAATCTGGGTCTGTCTACACTACATAGTAAAGCTGGGCTCTGAATGCACCCCTGCCACTAGGGTGTCCAGACAGCAAATGTGAAAAATCGGGACGGGGGATGGGAGGGTAATAGGAGCCTATATAAGAAAAAGACCCAAAAATCGGGACTGTCCCTATAAAATCGGGACATCTGTTCACCCTATCTGCCACCCACTCACAGATTGGTCTGAGTCAGGCCAGAGAGCCCTCAAGATTTGGGCCTGCAGGCCAGTGATAAGGGCCCAAGCCATAGTCCTGCTAGAATGCGGGGCCAGTGCAGCTGCAGCTCCAGTCCAGGTAGCCAAACTCAGGTCTGGAAAGTCGGCCAGTGCTGTCCCACAACCCCCTAAGCCTGTTTTTCCCAGCTCGTCCATCCCAAAACGTCTTACTTGACTCCCAGGAACGGGAAGCAGCCCACATTAGTATCTGTGAATTTGCATCTGTGGTTGACCAGGGCCTGCATCATGATGCAGTAGTGCACTTTGCGGTTGATGTACTCATGTGCTCCTTGCAGAGGGCAAACTGTCACAGTTCAGAGCGACTGCACCTGTCGTGGTCCAGCAAGGGCAAGAAGACTAGACTCCAGACTCCTCAGCTGTCACCTCTCTTGGGGAGAGACCTGCATCTTTCCTTCCTGACCAGGGTTTTTCTAGGCTGCACAGTTCCCTGCCTACATTAATTGGCCTCTCAGAGTTGGTAAGACAACTCCCACCTGTTTATGCTCTCTGTATGTGTGTATATATATCTCCTCATTATATGTTCCATTCTATATGCATCCGAAGAAGTGGGCTGTAGTCCATGAAAGCTTATGCTCTAATAAATTTGTTAGTCTCTAAGGTGCCACAAGTACTCCTGTTCTTCTTTTTGCGGATACAGACTAACACGGCTGTTACTCTGAAACCTGCCTACATTGTGAGCTCTCCAGAAAGTCGGGCTGCCTAAGCTGGCCTGCTTTGTTTTCTCCTCAGAGGTTATAAACAGCATAATTACCCACAGCTGTGTTACTCCTGAGCGCTTTCTAAGCAAGCACATTTATTCTTAAGGTGAAAACATTACAGAGACAACATTAAAACAATAAAAGAACCTACTTGCACGCTAATAGACTTACCAGAGATCACCTCCCACTCCAGCAAGGGCTCTGGTAGGAGTCAGTTCTTCCAACCCCACACAGGGGTTTTTCGGGGGTCACAAGATAATAACTGCTCAGTACAAGCACCCCCATGGATCTGTGAGTCACTCTTTGACACAGTTTGGCCCTCTGATCTTGGGCCCTTGGGAAGAGGTGAGCAGCAGACAATGGGTTTCTTCTCAGGGCATAGCTTCAAAAGTTCAGGTCCGGAGGTGAGAAGTTGCCTGACCCTCCCCCCATGTCTTTCCTAGGAAACCCATTCAACTAAAAGTTCATTCTTATCTGGCACGTTGTTTACAGGAGTCCTTCGAAGCTCGTGACACTTCCCAGGGCTTACGTTAGCCATGTCTGCCTCCTAGAGATGTTCCACACCATCCCACAATAATACACACACATTTGCGTTTTTAATACAACAAACTGCTAAAATACTTCAACTGAATTCAGTAAGGTTTGTCCAGGGTATTGCAGGACATTGCCACGTCGCTCACACCTATGGTGCTGTACCACGTGCTCCTTGTGGAGGGCAAAGGATGGGCACCTGAGTTCCCTCAGTGACCATGGCATGGAAAACCCATGCTCTCAAAGCCAGCAATTATTTCAGGAGCTTTTGTGTCCATCAGAGTCCCAATTAAATTCTCCACCATAACAGTCCCCATAGTTGATGTGCCAACTCCAAACTGGTTAGCAACAGACCTGTAGCAATCTGCGGTAGCCAGCCTCCAGGTGGCTATAGCAACCCGCTTCTGGACCCTCATGTGGGTGTCATGGTGCTCACAGTTCAGGGCAAGCTGATCACAACCCTCCAGGAATGTCTGCTTCTTCATGCAAAAACTCTGGCGCATAGGCAGTGCATGACTCTTGCATTTGGGGAAGCTGAACACGAGTGCCAGAAGCTCACTAGATGTTTGTGGCGGGGACCACCGGTGCTCAGAGTGTGATCCCGCCCCCTGCTCCGAGGCCCTGCCTCGGCTTGGCCTCTTCCCTCTGAGGTCCCGCTCATGCTCCGCCCCCAGGCCCTGTTCCTGCTCGGCTGTTTCACCGAGGCCATGCCCCCATTTCACCTCTTCCCATGCCTGCTCTGCCTCTCCCCGCCGAAGCCCGCCTGTTGCTTGGTCCTTTCTACCTCTCCTGCCTTAAGGGTGAGCGACAGGGGTGGTGGTGGAGAGGAGCTAGCAACGAGCAAGGGGAGGCCTTGGGGGAAGAGGCGGAGCAGGGGCAGAAAGAGATGGAGCAAGGGCGGGGCCACGAGGGAAGAGGCTGAGTGGGGGCAGGGCCTTGGGGTGGAGCGTGGGTGGGGCCACGGTCTGGGGACTGGTGGTGCTTCCACTTCTCGGGAACTTCTGGCAGTGGGGTTTTGAAGGTGGCAGGCCGGGAGGCCTCTAAAGGGAGGTGTGCCGCATTCTGCATTTCTTGCCTCAAACCTTATACCCCCGCCCATGCTCTGGGGCCACTGCTGGTCATCCCAGGGCTGCATGACGATGTGATCCCCCAGCCTAGGCTTGTGGCCTGCCCCAGAGGCACTGGTCTACTTATGGGGAATGTGCAGCTATGGCAGCAAGTAGGAGCAGTGTCAGGGGGGTCATGGCTGGCATGCCAATGTCCCCCTCTGAGAGGTGCCTTCAGCAGATCAGATACCACTGTCCAGAGATGCTCTGCCCCGACCCCTGAAATCGGACTGACAATGTGGGCTGAAGAAGTTCCCCCACCAAGCTGGGATCCGTGTTGCTGTCTCCAGCTGCTGGGAGCGTGTGATCCAGAAATGGCTCCGGCTGGATGTGTTGGGCTTGGAAACACTGAGTCTGCAGGTGTGAGTCCCACAGCCCTAGACGTACTATGCAGTGTAGACATGGCCTAAAATACATGTCCTGGTTTAGAGGGAAGTTTCTTCCTATATGCAGGTTGTTCAAAAATGGTTCATTACAGGGTTCCTTGTGCCTTACTCAGAAGCAGCTGGCACTGGTCACTCGTGCAGGCAGGCAGGATATTGGGCTAAATGGAGCATTGAATGTCTCTGACATGGCAATTTCCTCCAGAATAACTTCCCCTTAAAGAAAACCAGAGCTCTGTGTATAATGCTGTCTAGTTTCTCAATAGCGGCCACGACATGCTGAGGTTTAAACCTGATAGCGCTGATAACACAGGGGTGAGCTTTAAAGGAAATTGACAGCTGAGAAATCTTGTACTGCGCTTGTTTGTTTTCACTAATTGCTCTTTGGCAAGGCCTTTGCTTTCACTGTTCTTTCTCTTCCCCTGTCAGCACACTCTCCGAAGCAGACCGTTCACCCTCTGCCGGTCTGCAGCCACAGATTTCACTCCAGGGCAAACCTTTCTTAAGTGCTAAAGTGAAAGAAATCGCTTGTTGTAATGTATCTGCAACACTTAGCAAGCCGCTGGGGTTAGTTTCTTATAGCATCAATTAAAAATCACTTAGGGCGGTTTAGCCAATTCCTGTAGTAGGAACTCTAAAGGGCTTGTTCTGAAATTGCAAAGCAGCAAACTTTTCAGAAGGATGTTGATAAATTGGAGAGGGTCCAGAGAAGAGCCACAAGAATGATTAAAGGATAGAAAACATGTCTTGTAGTGATGGACTGAAAGAGCTCAATCAGTTTTGTTTAACAAAGAGGTTAAGGGGTGTCTTGATCACAGTCTATAAGTATCTACATGGGGAAGAAATATTTAATAATGGGCTTTTCAAGCTAGCAGAGAAAGGTCTAACACGATCCAATGGCTGGAAGGTGAAGCGAGACAAATTCAGACTGGAAATAAGGTGCACATTTTTAACGGTGAGAGTAATTAACCATTGGTACAATTTACCAAGGGTCGTGATGGATTCTTGATCACTGACAATTTTTAAATTGGGATTGGATGTTTTTCTAAAAGCTCTGCTCTAGGAATTATTTGGGGCAATTCTCTTGCCTGTGTGATACAGGAGGTCAGACTAGAACAGGGGTTCTCAAACTGGGGGTCGTGAGCAATCAAGGGGTTGCAAGGTTATTACGGGGGGGGGGGGGGGGGGTCGTGGGCTGTTAGCCTCTGCCCCCAAACTGCGTTTTGCCTCCAGCATTTATAATAGTGTTAAATATAAAAAAATTTATAAGGGGGAGGGTTGCACTCCGAGGCTTGCTGTCTGAAAGGGGTCACCAGTACAAAAGTTTGAGAAGTGCTGGACTAGAATAATCACAGTGGTCCCTTCTGGCCTCGGAGTCTAGGAATCATTTACCTTTCAGGTGGAAATTTTCTATGCTTGGTGTCTTCTGCAGAGTAGATTTGTCTGCTAAGGATGAGCAAAATTCCTTCTGAGATTTTTCCATTTGGAGAGGGTAGATTCTTTTCTCCCTTCCTTCCCCAAACACTTTTTCTTTAATCTCTTCCCCTTCTCCCCCCGCCCCCCCGCTATTTAGAGAGGGTTACAGCAAAAAGCAACAGGCATGTGTCTGTAAGCAGCCGTGCACAGCTCCCTCTTTGAGGACTAGTGTGTTTGCCTGTTTTGTTTTGAAAGTTCACTTTAACGAAACTATGTCTGTCGGTAAATTAGGGCGAGCGTGCATGGGATGACAGGTGAGCGCTTAAAGTGACACTGACAGCCTGACATCTAGTCCACTTCCAAACATGACGTAGGTTTTCAGAAACCCCTAAGGGACCCCTTGTGACTGATGGCTATGCCCGATTCCGTGGGAGTGTCTGAAAATCTCTGCCCAGTGGTCCCAGGGACAGGGCCGGCTCTAGGTTTTTTGCCGCCCCAAGCAAAAAAAATTTTAGCTGCCCCCCGTCCCAGCCCTAGGCTCCTCGCCGCACCCCTCTGCCGCCCCATGCCTGGGCTCTTCCCCTCCTCCCCCCAACCTGCACCCCCCTGCTGCCCCAGCCCTGGGCTCTCAGACCCCCCCCCCCACCAGCCTGGGCTCTCCCCCTACCCACCCACCCACCATTGCCCCCCACACACCCCTCCTGCCACCCCAGCCCTTGGCGCTCCCCCCCACACACACACCTGCACCCTCCTTCCGCTGCAGCCCTGGGTCACTGGTAATTAGCTCCCACGGCAGGTCATTCAGCAGGAATTTTAGATGTGCACAGAACACAGACAGGATTGGTTCCCATATGGTTACAGAACTGCTGTAAAGTGGAACAATTTTCAGCTTGTGTGATTGGAGGATATCTGGATGATAAGACTGTCCTACATAAATGAGGAAAAGTTGAGGTGCCTTTATTATTCTTTTCTTCCACTCTTTCTATGGGGAATTTCCCAAGGCAACATCACTGTCTTCCTTTTAAACAAACAAACAAACAAACCAAAAAAAGGCAATGGCTGTTGAAAATAGCAATTCCAGTCCTAATAACCACTGGGAAGCATTTCTTGCTCAATTTTATCCTACTTTTTCTACAGCAAGTTACAGTGGATCAGTATATTTGATTTGGGAGAAATGAAGTATCAGCTGCCCAAACTGAGCTTGAGCACTCCTGAGTTTTGAGGTGTTCAAATCTGGAAGGCAGGTGCAGGGGCGGGGGGGGGGGGGGGGGGGGGGGGGGGGCTGTGGCTCCGCAGGGGAGCATGGCAGCATGCATGCGGCAGCGTGTCTGGTGCTGCACAAAGCCAGACACACTGGTCTGAGTGGCACGGTAAGGGAGCTGGGGGGTTGGAGAAGGGGTAGGAGGTTCCGGGGGGGCAGTCAAGGGACAGGGAGC
>NC_048301.1:8472798-8485422 GCF_013100865.1 Trachemys scripta elegans | reverse complement strand
GATGGGTTGGGGTTTCTGTGGGGGGCAGTCGGAGGGAGTGGATGGGGGCAGGGTGGGGCTACCCTCCCTCCCCGTGCAGTGTCCTATTTTTTGAATGTTAAAATATGGTCTCCCTGCCCTTCCCAGTGCAGCTCTCCATTCACTGCAGCATGAGGTCTCAGCTACCTCACTCCGTCCCCCTCTTTCCTGTTGGTAGTGGCCAAGGGAATGCTGGGAAATGTAGTTCTTTCCCCGCTCCAAGGCTGGCTATATAGCTAGGGAGCTAACCAAAGAACTACAGCTCCCAGGGCCCCCTGTTGGTTCTCAGCTCCCAG
Source organism: Trachemys scripta elegans (assembly GCF_013100865.1). Classification (NCBI taxonomy): domain Eukaryota; kingdom Metazoa; phylum Chordata; order Testudines; family Emydidae; genus Trachemys; species Trachemys scripta. Next base: position 8,485,108 of record NC_048301.1, on the reverse strand, counting down.
GCTGGATCCCTGCCGCCCCTGCAAATGGGCTGCCCCAAGCACGGGCTTGCTTTGCTGGTGCCTAGAGCCGCCCCTGCCCAGGGAATATGACTGCCTTGAGTTGCCCTCACAATTTTTGTACTGCTACAGCGATTCTTTCTCATTTTACGGGTCCAGTTCACTGGAACACTAGCAGCCCCTTTAAAGGTCCAGTCACTGGGGACTCCCCTCCTGCCCCCCCCCCATGACACCCCTTCAAAGCAGGGGCTGAGAAGAGGAGAGGGCTGGGAAAAAATCTAGCGGCCTTTTTGCCAGGGAAGGTGTCTGAGCTCCCTTGGTCTGGCTCTCACCCTGGCAAGAGATGTTGGAGGCGTCTGGCTTTTGTCTGCAATGCTAGCCGCTTCCTCTGCCGGTGGGAAAGGGAATTGTAGCCTGCCCCAGCTACTTACTACTGACAACAAGGGTTTCCTCCCTCCACCCGTAGAATGGCGCTGAAAGTCAACTATTTCCCTGATGCAGCAACAGTGCGTGACCTTTTCTGGTTATGTGATCCAAAAACAGCCGGTGGGATCTGCGTAAAAAAAAAAAATCCCTACGGTTAGTGTGGTCAGATATTTATTAATAGTTTATAAAGCACTGTGGGAAGAAGGGTGCTCTGAGTCAACGTGATTTAGTAACTTAGAACCCTCCGGGTTCAGATCATTTTGTGGCAAATATATCAAACATCTTGCTTCATCCTAGTCATGCCTAAAAAGGCAGTCTGTTTGATGGTATGGCAGAAGTGACATCATACCTGTCTGGAGTAAGTACCTCTCTGGCCTCCATCACCATAGGGTTGGAGCACCTCACAGTCTGTAAAATTTGTCCCCACAGCACCCCATGAGGTAGGGCAGTGCTATTATCCCCATTGTACCAATGGGGAAACTGAGGCAGAAAGAGACTAAGTGATTTGCTCAAGATCATACAGGCAGCCTGGAGCAGAGCAGGAAACTGAATCTAGGTCTCTTACTGCCCAATGTAGCCTGCTAACCACTGGACCATCCTTCCTAGCTTGTACCGCTGCTACACTTACCACATTATAAAGACACATCTAATACACGCTGGGAAGAAATTTATAAAGACTGGGGCCAGTAGGCTGCACCGATATCAAACAGGGCTTAACTGGAAAGAGCTCAAGGATCCTTTGTTTCTAACTTGTGAGGGGGACAGTAAGCAGCATGGACCTGAGCTTTTTAAGAGAGGACATCTTGGGTTTTTAAGAGAGGACATGTGTGCATCAAGACTGAGCAGCACTAGGCTGACATGAGGGCATCTGCTTATCTAATCCTCACCGTCGTATGGTCAAAGCAGGCATAAGACAAGAACAAAAGTCTGAGCTTGAAGACCTGAATGGATCCGGGCGAGTTTCATGCCAGCAGAGACCTGCAGCTGGGAGAGGTCTTGGCCAATCCAATCCAGCCTGAATAGCAAGAGACTTGGAAACTGGGAAGGGTGGAATGAGGACAGAGAACTTGTTTACTTGATCCTTGGCAGTGACCCCTCGGCTGCTGTTTGGGAGCGAGCAGGCTTGCGTGCTGCTGCTTTGGCTATTAAATACTCATCCCTGCTCAGGGCCATGCTAACAGGAATAAACAGAGGTCGGCGAAGATCATGAGCTAATCCTGCCTGGGGACCCACCCATCTCGCTTACCAGGGAAAGAAGCCACCTACCCAGCCATCCCAGCAGCATGGGTGCAAACACACAGGGCTTGAATACCCCCCCGTAAGCAATGGGTGGTGAAAGGCACACACCCTTGTGGGAACAGCCAACTCTTTGCCCCCAAGCAGTGATTCATCCCCAGGACCACGGGGTGGCAACAGCTCTGTGAGACGAGGGCAGCTTTAGCTCCAGCCAGGGTTCCACCCCCCAGGAGCCAGGCGGTCTCAGGCACCTTTGGAGATGGGCTAAATCAGCTCATTTCCTGGGGGCTCTCCCCGGGCCCCCTCACTGGCCAGCCCCGCCCACGTCTTGGGCTCCCACAATGAGCTCTCCAGCAGGGTGGGAGTTGCAGGTGGCTGGCACGGCTGCACCCTCTGCTCCAGCTGGATTGTCGCTCCTGGGAGCCCCCAGCTTTCCACGGACAGAACCCAGGTGGGCGAATCTGGCCTTTCGTTCATAATCCCGTGTCCCGCTGGGGGTGGGGGGGTGGGAGTAGCAATATGCGGCTGTTAGCAGACCTCAGAGGCTGTTATTACAATGGCCAGCAGAGGCAGCAGTGGTCTGTGCAGTGATGTAAGGAGGCTGAAGGAGAGAACAAAGCGGCGTGACGAGTGTGGGAAGCAGCGTGAAAGCGGCGAGCCGTCAGGAGGGTGTAACGGCCGTGGGATGAGCTGATATTAAGGCCAGAAGATTATGCAAGGCAGCTCCATATTTCAACCACCTCTCTCTGTTGCAGAGCCAGCATATGGGCTTTTCTATTTTTATCCAAGCTGACTTGTGACTGTCTCTTGCACGCAAACTTGCTGTGGTTTTCTTCAAAGAGCTAAACTCTGTGTGACCATCCTCTGGGATCGACAGTGCGGACTGAAAGCCCTTCAGAAGTGGGGTACTTCTGAACTGATGCATTAGGGGTGGGGGAGTCATTTTGAGATGCACTTCCTAAGAGGAGAGAGCTGGCCTTGTTTTTCTGAATAGGACCATTGGGACACTGCTGGGGACAGCAGGACCTGAACCTGGGATGTGAAAGCAGGAACTTCTAGTATCTGAGCTCTGTAAGCCTTGGCTGGGAACAGGGTCATCGACTGCTATGTGACTCAGTCACCCGTAGAGGGGGACAAAGCTCCACACACGGTTATAGTGTCATCAGTCAGACATTTGGTGAAGCCGGAAGCCTGTTCCCTGTGTGTGTAGCCTTGGACAGGACCAGGGACAGTCTCCAAGGTGATGTAGTCCAGAAGGATTGCTGGGTCTGTCTGGGTCCAAACTCTTCAGTAAAGAGTATCCTCATATCCAGCCAGATCCTCCCTGTCCTGTACCAGCAGGGAACATTCTGGGCACCATGGTCGTAGCAGAGAGCTTCACAGAGCTGGCGCTGTATCCAAGGGGTTTCAAAAACAATGCCTATGTATGTGAGAGCTCAGGAGGACGCTGGGTCCCTTCTGGAGTGAAATGGAGAGTGAAGGTGGAGAAAGGGAAGAAGCAGCAGAGAAGATTTTCATGGCGTGGCAGAAGCAGCCGGTGTGAGGTCCAACTGCAGAGAACGGAAAAGGGAGTTTGGACCTGCATGGGGAACAACTATGGAATGAGTCTAGCAGAGAATACCACTACCCAGTGGCTGCAAGTTGAAACTAGACCAATTCAGACTGGAAATTAGGCGTAAATGTTTAATTGTGAGAGTAATTAACTATTCAAATGATTTACCGAGGGTCGAGGTGGATTCTCTGTCGCTGACCATTTTAAAATGATGATTGGATGTTTTTCTAGGAATGATTTGGGGCAGGTCTCTGGCCTGTGTGATACAGGTGATCAGACTAGGTGATCAGAGTGGTCTCTTCAGGCCTTGGAGTCTATGCCACTTGTAGGACTCTAGCCCAGAGGTGCTGACTTCCAGAGTTCCCAGGGGGCGCTCAACCACCACCCCGCCCCGCCTCTTCCCGTCCCTGCCCCACCCCTGCCCCCCCCCCTTCCACCGCCTTCTCCGACCCCTTCCTGCCCCCAATTCCCCCCCCCCCCCGCCCCAGCGCCTCCTGCACGTCGCTGAATAGCTGATTGAGGTGGGCAGGAGGCGCTGGGGGGGAGGAGGGAGAGCTGATCCGCAGGGATACTGGTGGGTGCTGAGTACCCACTGTTTTTTTTCCGAAGTTGGTGCCTATGCTCTAGCCCAGGGGTTCTCAGACTTCATTGCACCGCGACCCCCTTCTGGCAACAAAAATTACTACACGACCCCAAGAGGGGGGACCAAAGCCTGAGCCTGCCCAAGGCCCACTGCCCTGGGTGGGGGGGGGCCAAAGCCTCAGCCCCACTGCCCTGAGCTGGGGGGCCAAAGCCGAAGCCCAAGGCAGGGGGCCTATAATGCAAGCCCCGCCGCACAGGGCTGAACCCGTCAGGCTTCAGCTTCGACCCCAGGCAGTGGGGCTTGGGCTTCGGTTTCGGCCCCGGGTGGTGCGGCCCGGGCTTTGGCTTTGGCTTTGGGCCCCAGGAGTCTAAGCCAGCCCTGGTGACCTCATTAAAATGGGGTCACGACCCACAGTTTGAGAATGGCTGCTCTAGCCAAAAATAAGTGCTGAGGAAGGAATTGCAAAAATGCTGCAAACACGGCCAGCTGGAAGGAGGATGTGAGAGCTGCCATTATGCAAGTGGAAAGTAAGAGGATAACAAGGAAGACCATAGAACACAGGCTATGAAATCATTTAGGCACCTTTTGAAAATGTTGCCCCTTAACTATTAATCCTGCCCTCCAAAGGGCTTGCAAACCCTCCCAGCTTGATGTCATCCAAAAATTTTGTAAGTACACTCTCCACTCCCTTATCCAAATCAGTAATGAAAATATGGAATCGGAGTGGACCCAGACAGTAGCGGACCTTTACTTAGGATGACCAGATGTCCCATTTTTAAAGGGACAGTCCCGTTTTTGGGACTTTTTCTTATATAGGTGCCTATTATCCCCACCCCCTGTCCCGTTTTTTCACAGTTGCTATCTGGTCACCCTACCTTTACTGGACTCACTAGATACACCCTTCCAGTGTGACAGTGAACCATTGATCACTGCTCTGCGAGGATGGTCTTTCAACCACCTTATAGTAATAAGGTGACCAGCAAATGTGAAAAATCGGGACAGGGGGTGGGGGGTAATAGGAACCTATATAAGAAAAAGACCCCAAAATCGGGACTGTCCCTAAAAATCGGGACATTTGGTCACCCTATATAGTAAGTAATTTCACTTAGACTGCATTTCTCTAGTTTGCTTAGGAGAATGTCATGTGGGACTGTCATGCGGGGGGTATGTACCCCACGCTGTTCCAGTAACCAAAGGGTTAACACAGGCACTGCTGATTGGCAGCCTCACCACAGCTGGAAGGATAAAAGGGCTGAGAACCAGCTGGGAAGGGCAGACACAGAAGGAGTGAGCAGGCTGGAGAAGGGATCTCCTGCCAGGAAGCTGTTGAAGGAGCCACCCAGGGACAACACCCTGGAAAGAGATGACCAGACCGCCAGGCTGAAGAGCCTGCAGAGGCCCAGGGGAAGGCAGGAAGGAGCTCAGAGCACAGCCGGAGTCGACGAACCCTGATCCCGCTTATCTAGCTTGAGCATGGGCAGCGGGTGAAGCTTCCCCTCGGGGAGACTAACTCCCTGTCCTGCCCCTTCGACCAGCAGCCCCATCCCCTGCCCCAGGTCCCGCTCACGGTGTGCATCCCTCCTCTCCTTCCCCCCATCCCTGCTTGGCCACACCCCCGCCACCACTTGCCACATGCGTTCCTCCTCTCTTTCCCCTCATCCCTGCTTGGCCCCGCCCTCACCGCCACTCGCCACGTGCATTCCTCCTCCCCTTCCCCCCATCCCTGCTTGGCCCTGCCCCCACCGCCACTAGCCATGTGTTCCTCCTCTCCTTCCCCCCATCCCTGCTTGGGCCCGCCCCCCCGTCCCCGCCGCCACTCGCCACGTGCGTTCCATGGATTTATATAGAGGCAATATGGTATTTTCTGTCTTATTATCTATTCCTTTTTTGATGATTCCCAACATTCTGTTTGCTTTTTTGACTGCCGCTGCACATTGAGTGGATGATTTCAGAGAACTATCCACGATGACTCCAAGATCTCTTTCTTGAGTGGTAACAGCTAATTTAGATCCCATCATTGTATATGTATAGTTAGAATTATGTTTTCCAATGTGCATTACTTTGCATTTATCGACATTAAATTTCAGCTGCCATTTTGTTGCCCAGTCACCCAGTTTTGTGAGATCCTTTTGTAGCTCTTCACAGTCTGCCTGGGACTTAACTATCTTGAGTAGTTTTGTATCATCTGCAAATTTTGCCACCTCACCTTTTACCCCTTTTTCCAGATCATTTAGGAATATGTTAAATAGGACTGGGCCCAGTACAGATCCCTGGGGGACACCACTATTTACCTCTCTCCATTCTGAATACTGACCATTTTTTTTACTTTTTATTTCAGAAGGTTGAAAAAGCTACTAGGGGGGAAGCTGTTTTAGATTTGATTTTAACAAATAGGGAGGAACTCGTTGAGAATTTGAAAGTAGAAGGCAGCCTGGGTGAAAGTGATCATGAAATCATAGACTTTGCAATTCTAAGGAAGGGTAGAAGGGAGAACAGCAAAATAGAGACAATGGATTTCAGGAAGGCAGATTTTGGTAAGCTCAGAGAGCTGATAGGTAAGGTCCCATGGGAATCAAGACTGAGGGGAAAAACAACTGAGGAGAGTTGGCAGTTTTTCAAAGGGACACTATTAAGAGCCCAAAAGCAAGCTATTCCGCTGGTTAGGAAAGATAGAAAATGTGGCTAAAGACCACCTTGGCTTAACCATGAGATCTTGCATGATCTAAAAAATAAAAAGGAGTCATATAAAAAATGGAAACTGGGACAGATTACAAAGGATGAATATAGGCAAACAACACAGGAATGCAGGGGCAAGATTAGAAAGGCAAAGGCACAAAATGAGCACAAACTAGCTACGGGAATAAAGGGAAACAAGAAGACTTTTTATCAATACATTAGAAGCAAGAGGAAGACCAAAGACAGGGTAGGCCCACTGCTTAGTGAAGAGGGAGAAACAGTAACAGGAAACTTGGAAATGGCAGAGATGCTTAATGACTTCTTTGTTTCGGTCTTCACCGAGAAGTCTGAAGGAATGCCTAACATAGGGAATGCTAATGGGAAGGGGGTAGATTTAGCAGATAAAATAAAAAAAGAACAAGTTAAAAATCACTTAGAAAAGTTAGATGCCTGCAAGTCACCAGGGCCTGATGAAATGCATCCTAGAATACTCAAGGAGCTAATAGAGGAGGTATCTGAGCCTCTAGCTATTATCTTTGGAAAATCATGGGAGACGGGAGAGATTCCAGAAGACTGGAAAAGGGCAAATATAGTGCCCATCTATAAAAAGGGAAATAAAAACAATCCAGGAAACTACAGACCAGTTAGTTTAACTTCTGTGCCAGGGAAGATAATGGAGCAAGTAATTAAGGAAATCATCTGCAAACACTTGGAAGGTGGTAAGGTGATAGGGAACAGCCAGCATGGATTTGTGAAGAACAAATCATGTCAAACCAATCTGATAGCTGTCTTCGATAGGATAACGAGCCTTGTGGATAAGGGTGAAGCTGTGGATGTGGTATACCTAGACTTTAGTAAGGCATTTGATACAGTCTCGCATGATATTCTTATCGATAAACTAGGCAAATACAATTTAGATGGGGCTACTATAAGGTGGGTGCATAACTGGCTGGATAACCGTACTCAGAGAGTTGTTATTAATGGTTCCCAATCCTGTGGAAAGGCATAACGAGTGGGGTACCGCAGGGGTCTGTTTTGGGACCGGCGCTGTTCAATATCTTCATCAACGACTTAGATATTGGCATAGAAAGTATGCTTATTAAGTTTGTGGATGATACCAAACTGGGAGGGATTGCAACTGCTTTGGAGGACAGGGTCATAATTCAAAATGATCTGGACAAATTGGAGAAATGGGCTGAGGTAAATAGGATGAAGTTTAACAAAGACAAATGCAAAGTGCTCCACTTAGGAAGGAAAAATCAGTTTCACACATACAGAATGGGAAGAGACTGTCTAGGAAGGAGTACGGCAGAAAGGGATCTAGGGGTTATAGTGGACCACAAACTAAATATGAGTCAACAGTGTGATGCTGTTGCAAAAAAAGCAAACATGATCCTGGGATGTATTAACAGGTGTGTTGTGAGCAAGACACGAGAAGTCATTCTTCCGCTCTACTCTGCTCTGGTTAGGCCTTAGCTGGAGTATTGTGTCCAGTTCTGGGCACCGCATTTTAAAAAAGATGTGGAGAAAATTGGAAAGGGTCCAGAGAAGAGCAACAAGAATGATTAAAGGTCTTGAGAACATGACCTATGAAGGAAGGCTGAAAGAATTGGGTTTGTTTAGTTTGGAAAAGAGAAGACTGAGAGGGGACATGATAGCAGTTTTCAGGTATTTAAAAGGGTGTCATAAGGAGGAGGGAGAAAACTTGTTCACCTTAGCCTCCAAGGATAGAACCAGAAGCAATGGGTTTAAACTGCAGCAAGGGAGGTCTAGGTTGGACTTAGGAAAAAGTTCCTAGCTGTCAGGGTGGTTAAACACTGGAATAAATTGCCTAGGGAGGTTGTGGAATCTCCATCTCTGGAGATATTTAAGAGTAGATTAGAAAAATGTCTATCAGGGATGGTCTAGACGGTATTTGGTCCTGCCATGCGGGCAGGGGACTGGACTCGATGACCTCTCGAGGTCCCTTCCAGTCCTAGAATCTATGAATCTATGAAAATTCCTACCCTTTGTTTCCTATCTTTTAATGAATTACCGATCCAGGAGAGAACCTTCCCTCTTATCCCATGGCTGCTTATTTTGCTTAAGAGCCTTTGGTGAGGGACCTTGTCAAAGGCTTTCTGAAAATTTAAATACACTATATCCACTGGATCCCCCTTGTCCACATGCTTGTTGACCCCCTCAAAGAATTCTAGTAGATCTGTGAGGCATGATTTCTCTTTACAAAAACCATGTTGACTATTTCCCAACCAATTATGTTCATCTATGTGTCTGACAATTTTGTTCTTTACAATAGTTTCAACCAATTTGCCCGGTACTGAAGTGAGGCTTACTGGCCTGTAGTTGCCAGGGTCACCTCTGGAGCCCTTTTTAAAAATTGGCGTCACATTAGCTATCCTCCAGTCATTTGGTACAGAAGCTGATTTAAATGATAGGTTACAGATGACAGTTAGTAGTCCTGCAATTTCACATTTGAGTTCCTTCAGAACTCTTGGGTGAATACCATCCGGTCCTGGAAACTTATTACTGTTTAGTTTTTCAATTTGTTCCAAAACCTCCTCTAATGACACCTCAATTTGGGACAGTTCCTCAGATCTGTCACCCAAAAAGAATGGCTCAGGTTTGGGAATCTCCCTCACATCCTCAACAGTGAAGACCAATGCAAATAATTCATTTAGTTTCTCCGCAATGGCCTTATCATCTTTGAGTGCTCCTTTAGCATCTTGATCGTCCAGTGGCCCCACTGATTGTTTAGCAGACTTTCTGCTTCTGATGTATTTAAAATGTTTTTTGCTATTTCTTTTGGAGTCTTTGGCTAGCTGTTCTTCAAATTCTTTTTTGGTCTTTCTAATTATATTTTTACACTTCATTTGCCAGAGTTTATTTTCTATTTTCCTCATTAGACTGTATCTTCCATTTTTTAAAGGATATCTTTTTGCCTCTCACTGCTTCTTTTACTTTGTTGTTTAAACACGGTGGCTCTTTTCTGGTTCTCTTACTATGTTTTTTAAATTGGGGTATACATTTAAGTTGAGCTTATATTATGCGTAGACTGCCTACCCTGTCGGTCCTTCATCGGTTGCGACTGAGCTGATCACAACATGTCTTCCAATCTTCTCTTGCACTGGCCATCCTTCGCCATGCTTGTCCATGTCTCCTTGTTAGGAAATCATCCCACCTCTTTGGAGGCCGACCGCGTGGCCGTTTCTGTTCTCGCAGATACCAGTCGGATATAGCTGCGGTCCATCTGTTGTCGCTGAGTCAGGCCACATGTCCCGCCCACCGCATTTTGCTGAGCCGGCTTTCAACAACAACGTCTCGCACTCCAAACTGCTGCCTAATTATTTTGTTGGGGATGTGATCGTGAATCAAAATGCCCCAAAATGTTCCTTCCATCGCCCTCTGTGTGACGGACAGTTGCTGTTCTTCAATCTTCGTCAGCGACCATGTTTACCGGCCATAACATCGCTGGAAGCGCAGTCGAGTTGAAAAGATTCGCACAAGTTGTTTTCTGATCTTTCCTTGGAGGATGTCCTTGATGTCATTGGTAAAAAGCAACAGAGGGTCCTGTGGCACCTTTGAGACTAACAGAAATACTGGGAGCATAAGCTTTCGTGGGTCAGAACCTCACTTCTTCAGATGCAAGTAATGGAAATTTCCAGAGGCAGGTATATATCAGTGTGGAGATAACGAGGTTAGTTCAATCAGGGAGGGTGAGGTGCTCTGCTAGCAGCTGAGGTGTGAACACCAAGGGAGGAGAAACTGTTTCTGTTTCACACTTCAACTGCTAGCAGAGCACCTCACCCTCCCTGATTGAACTAACCTCGTTAACTCCACACTGATATATACCTGCCTCTGGAGATTTCCATTACTTGCATCTGAAGAAGTGAGGTTCTTACCCACGAAAGCTTATGCTCCCAGTACTTCTGTTAGTCTCAAAGGTGCCACAGGACCCTCTGTTGCTTTTTACAGATTCAGACTAACACGGCTACCCCTCTGATACTTGATGTCATTGAATGCGCACCATCCAGCTTTTTTTCTGCGTGACAGTTCGCCTTTCTGATCGTGGCGTATGTTGACTTCCTGGCCCAAATAAACGTATTTATCAACCTCTTGGATCTGCTCTCCTCCAAGAGTTATTTGGGTTCTTGGTAGAGCATCTGATCTCATGTATTTCGTTTTTAACTGATTCATTTTTAACCCGACTTGACTACTTTTCGTGTTCAGTTCTTTAAGCATTCTCTCAAGCTGGGCTGTATTTTCGGCTATCAGCACTATATCATCTGCGAACCTGAGACGGTTTAGCTGCTCGCCGTTGATATTAATCCCACCTTTCAAGACTGCTCGTCGAAAAACCAATTCAAGACAGGCTGTGAATAATTTTAGTGAAACTGTATTTCCTTGTTTCCCACCTTTCTTGATGGGGATTCGGAGGAGAGTATCAAACAGCTATATGTCCATGCTGCAGCCAGAGTTCGCTTCCTTTAGTAATGTGGTATATTTCATGCTGATGCCCTGTTCTGAAAGAGCTTCAAGAACGGCGTTAGTCTGTACTCTGTCAAACGCCTTTTCGTAGTCCACGAAGGCAATGCACAAAGAGAATTTATATTCCCTTGAACGCTCTACTAGTTGGTTTGGAGTGAAGAGGTGGTCTATTGTGCTATAATGATGGTGGCTCTATTATGGTGTCTTTAAAAAGTTTCCACGCAGCTTGCAGGGATTTTACTTTTGGTCCTGTACCTTTTAGTTTCTGTTTCACTAACCTCCTCATTTTTGTTTAGTTCCCCTTTCTGAAATTAAATGCTAGTGTTGGGCTGCTGTGGTGTTTTCCCTGCCATAGGGATGCTAAATTTGGGGGAGGGGGGGATTCTACACTTTCTTTCACATATAGTGCCACTCCCCCACCAGCACAACCTGTTCTGTCCTTCCGATATATTTTGTACCCTGGTATTATTGTGTCCCATTGATTATCCCACCAGGTTTCTGTGATGCCTATTATATCAATATCCTCATTTAATACTAGGCACTCTCGTTCACCCATCTTATTATTTAGATTTCTAGCATTGGTATATAAGCATTTTAAAAACTTGTCATTTTTTGGCTGTCCCTTATTGCATGACGTAATTGAATGGGACTTTTTTCATTTGACTGTTTCTCATCAGATCCTCCCTGTATTTTATCATTTTCCATCCTCTCCTCCTTAGTGGACATAGGGAATCTCCATGTATAGATCTTCCCCTAAGGGATGTCTCTGTCCAAACCACATGCTCCTCCGCACCTATCGGCTTTCCCCCAGCCTTTAGTTTAAAAACTGTTCTACGACCTTTTTAATTTTAAGCACCAGCAATCTGGGTCCGTTTTGGTTTAGGTGGAGCCCATCCTTCCTGTATAAGCTCCCCCTCTCCCAAAAGCTTCCCCAGTTCCTAATAAAGCTAAACCCCTCATTTCCCCAGAGATCAGGCATCCTTCCGGTACTTCAGAGGAGGGAGGATCTTACAGGTGATAGGTCGAGCTATTACCATATGTGGCATACCTTTAATGTTGCAACTTCTAGCCACGCAACAGGGGGGCTGAGTGGGGAGGGGCTGAGGAGAGAAAGGATGTGGTGAGCGGAGGTGGGGAGGCTGAGTGGGAAGGGGGTGAGGATAGGAGGGATGTGGTGAGCGGAGGTGGGGGAGGGGGCTGAGCGAGGAGAGGTGAGAAAAGGAGGGATGTGGCGAGCAGTGGGGGGGACTGAGTGGGGAGGGGGTGAGGGGGAGGGATGTGGTGAGCGCTGGTGGGGGAGACTGAGCAGGGAGGGGGTGAGGAGAGGAGGGATGTGGTGAGTGGAGGTGGGGGGG
>NC_048301.1:8443547-8472406 GCF_013100865.1 Trachemys scripta elegans | reverse complement strand
GAGGAGGGATGTGGTGAGTGGAGGTGGGGGGGGCTGAGCGGGGAGGGGTGAGGAGAGGAGAGATGCGGCAAGCGGCGGCGGGGGGGCTGAGCGGGGAGGGAGTGAGGAGAGGAGGGATGTGAGTGAAGGTGGGGGGGCCGAGCAGGGACGGGGGGAGGAGAGGAGGGATGTGGTGAGCGGAGGTGGGGGAGGGGGCTGAGTGAGGGGGGGGTGAGGAGAGGAGGGATGTGGCGGGGGGACTGAGCGGGGAGGGGGTGAGGAGAGGAGGGATGTGGTAAGTGGAGGGGGGGGCTGAGCGGGGAAGGGGAGAGGAGAGGAGAGATGCGGCGAGCGGCGGTGGAGGGGCTGAGCGGGGAGGGGGAGAGGAGAGGAGGGATGCAGCAGGGGGGCCGAGCGGGGACGGGGGGAGGAGAGGAGGAACTGGTGAGCGGTGGCGGGGATCTCCGGGGAGGAGGGTGGAGTGCTGGAAAGGAGCAGTCAGGCAGTGGCCGGCATAGAACGCTGGGATTTTATATGTGCCATGCAGGTTCCCGGGTGGCTGAGGAGGTGGTATCTCCCTGCGTAATCAAGCTGGGGAGTCCAAGGGACCCGGGAAGCTGAGCAGCAGATACCTCCTCCTCAACTGCCCGGGAACCTGCATGGTGCATAATAAATAAGCAAAAACTTCCGGCGGAAGCCCACTCCCAGCAGGGTTGGGAAGAGGCAGGACCACCAGGGCCCACGCGTCCAGCGGCAGTCGGCAGTGGCTGTGTCAGCAGAGGCTTAGACTTATACCCACTGCCCAGGAGCTTGAGGCCCTGAGCTGGAACCCGGTGGAGTGGAGGGGTCTCGGTTCCTCTACTAACCTACTGACGGACTTAAAAGCAGAGGGAGATTTCAGATTCCTGGGCACCAGGAATAGACTAACAGCCCTACCAGGTTGTGATCACTCAGGTGCTATGCCCCCCACCTGGCCAGAGGGGACACCATTGCATCCACTCACAGGGACTGTGTCCAAAGCCTTGCTAAAATCAAGATATATCACATATACTGCTTCCCACCCCAATCCGCCCACCCAGTAACCCTGTCAAAGAAGAAAATGACATAGGTTTGGCATGATTTGTTCTTGACAAATCCATGCTGGCTATTCCTTATAATCCTATTATCCGCCAGGTGTTTACACATTGATTGTTTAATAATTTGTTCCAGTATCTTGGTTGCAATCTTTGTAGAAATGAAACAGGTTGAGAAACTTTGACTTTTCTTCTAATCTAAGTCCATGAATAAAGACTGATTCATCACAATGACTACAAAGAACAGAATCACCTGGTCATAAATTCTGTGCTGTCCATAATGCCTGGAGAGCAAAGCAAACAAATCCTCTGGTGTCTGGGGAGAGGAAGCTGTATGGTACCTTTCTACAGCAGATAATTTGGCACTATCTACATCTGAAGGTTGCTAATAGCAAGTCCTGGAAGCAGCTCTCTGACACAGGGCTGGATCGTAGGCCCGTGAAATCAATGAGAAGCAGGTCAGGTCCATAGGCCAGAATTTCCAGAAGAATCGAACACCTGCAACCAGAGCAGGTTTTTTCCAGAGGTCAGCCAGACTTTCACAAGTACCCAGCATCCCCCTTTGGGAGCAATGGGAGATGCTGGGTGTCGAGCTATTTTGAAAATCCGGCCACCTGCGGGTACGACTGGCGTTCTCCAACCTTTCCATGATACAGACAACATCTTAATAAAAAATATCAGATAGACACGCCCATTCACGATCACACAGACCTCACCTCTCTCCCATCTGGGATGGTGACAACCGCAGCAATTGTTCGCATGGAAAAATATTATTAGGAACGTATCGGAGGTATTGTTTAACTTCTTTAAATGTGGTTTAGCAGCTGGAAACAAGGAAGAGGAGCCTGCATAGAATCATAGACTATCAGGGTTGGAAGAGACCTCAGGAGGTCATCTAGTCCAACCCCCTGCTCAAAGCAGGACCAATTCCCAACTAAATCATCCCAGCCAGGGCTTTGTAAAGCCTGACCTTAAAAACCTCTAAGGAAGAAGATTCCAGCACCTCCCTAGGTAACCCATTCCAGTGCTTCACCACCCTCCTAGTGAAAAAGTTTTTCCTAATATCCAACCTAAACCTCCCTCACTGCAACTCAAGACCATTACTCCTTGTTCTGTCATCTGCTACCACTGAGAACAGTCTAGATCCACCCTCTTTGGAACCCCCTTTCAGGTAGTTGAAAGCAGCTATCAAATCCCCCCTCTTTCTTCTCTTCTGCAGACTAAACAATCCCAGTTCCCTCAGCCTCTCCTCATAACTCATGTGCTCCAGCCCCCTAATCATTTTTGTTCCCCTCCGCTGGACTCTTTCCAATTTTTCCACATCCTTCTTGTAGTGTGGGGCCCAAAACTGGACACAGTATTCCAGATGAGGCCTCACCAATGTCGAATAGAGGGGAATGATCACATCCCTCGATCTGCTGGCAATGCCCCTACTTATTCAGCCCAAAATGCCATTAGCCTTCTTGGCAACAAGGGCACACTGTCGACTCATATCCAGCTTCTTGTCCACTGTAACCCCTAGGTGCTTTTCTGCAGAACTGCTTCCTAGCCATTCGGTCCCTAGTCTGTAACAGTGAATGGGATTCTTCCGTCCTAAGTGCAGGACTCTGCACTTGTCCTTGTTGAACCTCATCAGGTTTCTTTTGGCCCAATCCTCTAATTTGTCTAGGTCCCTCTGTATCCTATCCCTACCCTCCAGTGTATCTACCACTCCTCCCAGTTTAGTGTCATCTGCAAACTTGCTGAGAGTGCAGTCCACGCCGTCCTCCAGATCATTAATGATCAGCAACTTTCTATATTCCACCACCACCACCGTCTGAGTGGATCACTGGTGGTCCATGTCCTGGGAATGATGGCTGTAAAAAACAGGACTTGAATCTCAGCTTTGCACAAATGCTCCTGCTCTCACCGAATAGGAGTAATAATAATAATAAAAGGGTTAACATTGACTCCAGCAGATTTTATTGTTTATTAGCTCTGTGAACCAATAGTCCTTGCAGTTACTGCTCTGCATAGGAACAGCTGCAACAATAATGAGCAACTGATTTATAGCAGATTTTTCTCGACTGGGACTGATTAATAAAGTTTTGCTAAAGCATCTGGAAGGAGCCATTGTTGCCATAGGAACCTGGCAGGAGGCAACATGTAGGGCGTTGGTTTTCTTTGCAGACTCTTCTATGGATGATCTGAGTTGTCCAGACTTCTCTCTAAGAGAGGTTTTCCCCAAAGAGCCTGATTTCTTTCCTGTGACACGCTGCTGCACTGTGGGGCTTTCCATAGAAGGAGAAGTCTGCCTAACCAGCCTGCCCTAAAATCCTGGGCTGGTGGCAGCCATCTTGAATCTCCTCAATTGCTAACCTAGGCCTCAATCCTGCATTACTTGTGCACTTAAAAGTCCCTCTTGACTTCAGAACCTCTCCGTGATTGGTTTGGGGTGCATTGGACCTATACGCCATCAACTATAACGGCAAGCAGCCCAGCTTTATCTTTAAAACTGGGGTGTCACATATTGGCCTGAACCTATTGACTTCAGCGGAATTGTTCCTAATTCATTCTGGTGTAAAGGAGAGGAGAATCAGGGCCCGCAGATCTAGAATGCCAGTATGGGCTAGCAGCACCACTGGGCCGGAACCTCAGCTGGTCTAAACCATCACAGCCCCATTGACTTCATCCACTGTCTTCAGTGCAGCTGTGCCGCCCGCCGAGGACCCGCTCCCAGGAGTCAGCCGGGCTCTGGTGAGTTCTATATTTAGCAGCACTTTCTTCCACTCCAGTTAGTAGAGAATTCTTTATTTTTTCTTGGCTTCGTCATTTTACGTGCAGAATTATTTATTTTAAAGGAAGCAATTAATGTACATTTGCAAGAGTCTCAAGCCTGTCACTTGGATTCCTCCTGAACTGATTCCCAGGCAGTCGGTGAGGGCAACGTAACGAGTAGGCAACTGCCGGATTTGGAGCCTGTGATGACATAGCTCAAGCAGCAGCATTGCCATGCCAACTTCTGATGGCTGAACATCAAGCATTCGCCCAGAATTAAACAAAAACCATTTCCTGCGATAGCGAAGGAGCATGGACAGATGTTTTCACATGTTGGCTTTTTCCTGAATGTCCTGGGGCGGGGTATGGAGTGCTAATGAGAAACGGATGATGATTTATGGATGCCTTGAAAAAGAAAAAAATCACGCATCAGGGCTCATTCCACTGTTTGTATTCCCTTCCTGCAATGAGTCTGAACTCTTGGAATGTCTTGGCCGATGAACCAACCTCTGTGTGGTTTTCTGCACATATGCTGTAATCAGCTCTTCTGTAGGCAAGGTCATGGGAATGTTAGAAAGGTGTCACTTCCCACAAGCCGTTGGCATAATGAGGGAAGAGTTCAATTAACCTCTCTTTGGTCTGTAATGACCTACATTGCCTGTCACTCTCTGTCTCTGATTTGATTTGGGTGGCCGCTCTGAGAAGTCATCCCGGTAGGTAGGTGGTCTTTTTTGATGTAAGAGAAAGCTCTGGGCCAGACCCTCAGCTGGCGTAAATTGGCGCGGCTCCATTGAAGGCCATGAAGTGATGCCAGTTTACACCAGCATAGCTCCATGGACTGCAATGGAGCTATGCAGACTTACACAGCTGAGGATCTGGCCCAGCCAGAGATTAAAATACAAATCACACATGTACTACTCAAAGGAGATGTCTTACTCCCACTTTCCTCCAGGAGCAGTGACACATTTATGGCATTAACAGTGGGCAGTATCAGAGGGCATGGCTACACTTGCAAATGTAGAGCGCTTTGAGTTAAACCAGCCTTCGTAGAGCGCAGTAGGGAAAGTGCTGGAGTCTGTCCACACTGACAGCTGCAAGCGCATTGGCGTGTCTACATTTGCGGCACTTGCAGCGGCATTGGGAGTGGTGCATTGTGGGCAGCTATCCCACAGAGCACCTCTTCCCATTCTGGTGCTGTGGCTTGTGGGAAGGTGGGGGAGGCATTCTGGGTCCTGTCCCAACACCCCATGATCCATCGGTTGGCATCCCAGCAACCCCTCTGCTTCTGTCCATAATTGGCGCCATCTTTCAACGTTTTTTTGTACTGCGCGCTCTGTCTTCCCTTTCAGTCTGCAGGAATGGAGCCTGAACTGCTGAGGAGTATGCTGACAAGTCTCGCCAGCACATCATGTTTGGCAGTTGAGTTATTCCTTAAGATCCACAGTGACAGCGAGGACTCCGATGATGATATCGACTCGAGTAACGCATACGACATGAGATTGCTTGTGGCATTCATGGACATGTCACCACCGTGGAACGGCACTTTTGGGTTCAGGAAACAAGCACCGAGTGGTGGGATCACATCGTCATGCAAGTCTGGGATGACGAGCAGTGGCTGCAGAACTTTCGCATGAGAAAAGCCACTTTCATGGGACTGTGTGAGGCGCTCGCCCCCATCCTGCGGCGCAAGGACACGAGATTGAGAGCTGCCCTGACGCTGGAGAAGTGGGTAGCTATTGCAATCTGGAAGCTGGCAATTCCATACAGCTACTGATCGATCGCTAACCAGTTTGGAGTGGGGAAGTCGACTGTTGGAATCGTGTTGATGCAAGTTTGCAGGGCCATTAATCGCATCCTGCTCAGAAGAACCGTGACTCTGCGTAACGTGCATGACATTGTGGCTGGCTTTGCACAAGTGGGTTTCCCTAACTGTGGAGGGGCGATAGATGGGACGCATATTCCAATTCTGGCACCAGCCCACCTAGCCTCCGAGTACATTAATCGGAAGGGCTATTTCTCTATGGTTCTCCAGGCACTTGTGGATCACTGTGGGCGTTTCATTGACATTAACTCAGGCTGGCCCGGAAAGGTGCATGACGCAGGCATCTTTTGGAACACTGGCCCATTGAGGAAGCTGCAAGCCAGGACTTTTTTCCCAGACCAGAAGATCACTGTAGGGGAAGTCGAAATGCCCATTGTGATCCTTGGAGACCCCGCTTACCCGTTAATGCCGTGGCTCATGAAACCCCACACAGGGAGCCTTGATAGCAACAAGGAGCAGTTCAACAACAGGCTGAGCTGGTGCAAATGATTGTGGAGTGTGCTTTTGGCCGTTTAAAGGGCCGCTGGTGCTCTCTGTATGGGAAGCTGGACCTGGCCGATAACAGCATCCCCGCGGTAATATCCGCATGCTGTACCCTCCATAACATTTGTGAAGGGAAGGGTGGACGATTCACTCAGGCATGGAACTAGGAGGATCAACACCTGGAGGCTGAATTTGAACAACCAGAGAACAGGGCTATTAAAAGGGCCCAGCACGGGGCTGCAAGGATTAGGGATGCCTTGAGGGAGCAATCTGAGGCTGAAAACCAGCAGTAATGGCTGATGCCCTGCACGGGAGTGAAGTGCAGTGGTTCTAGTGTGAGTAGTCATCTATGTTTGCTACGTATGATACACTGACTTGCAGTGTCTGTTGCTTTCCTGGGCTAAGGTCTCTTTTTCTTTATGCAATAATAAAGAATGTTTTCAAAGCGAAAAAATCCATTTCTTGAAAAGAAAATTTATTTCTTGAAAAGAAACGCAACTGCTTGGGAAACACAAAGGGCCAGGGGGTGGGGTGGGGAACGGTACAATCACAGATTTGCGTATGTCCTGTTATCATACTCAGCCTTCCTGTTTGCAGTGCTGTGCAGTGAGTGCTGCACTTCAGGATGGCTATGTTGCATGGGGGTGATGGGGGTTGAGTGCAGTGGGTAAGGGTCATAGTTTTCAGGGCTGGGTGGTGAAGCTACAGGTGTTGGAGGCAGCTGGTGGCGATAAGAACCCGGATGTTGGGGAAAGTGGGTTGGAGGTGACATGGGGGCACAAGGGAAAGTTCTGGGACAAGGGCTGCGGGGGGGGCAAGCGCAGAAGTGTTCCACCTGCATGGCTAAAAGCGCCTGGATTGCGTCCGCTTGGCGCTCCATGATGCTTATCAGCTGCTCCGTGCTTTGGTGCCAGCGATCCGCATTCTGCTGGCGGACCCTCCTTTCACTCTCCCGTCACTCCTGCACTTTTTGATTTTCGTTAAGGGAGTGCTGCATGACTTCATGCAGCATGTCCTTTTTGCTTCTACATGGCCTCTTTCTGATTCTTTGCAGCCTCTTGGCCGGTGATAACACGGACGGCTGAGATCTCAAGGTTGCATCTGTAAAAGCAAAATGCAACGCTTAACAGAGGCAGCATTGTTCAGACCAGACAGAGCAATGATTCCCCCGTACTTAAGGCCAAGCACAGTCTACACAATAGCATAATTTGCCCGTCCCAAAGCAAGTGCACATAACCCAAGGAGCCCCAAAATGATGAGTAAGCACAGGGTCAAGGGGGACTGACTCTTTCATGGCTGTACTGTCCTCTGGGTTTCTGTGCCTTGGGGAGAGCCAACAGCTGCAGGGGACCCCTATACTGAACACTGTCCCCACATTTTCCACACAGGAGTTCGTCCTGGAAGATATCTCGCTGCTGAGGGTGACCTGGGAAGCAAGGGAGGGTCTTCTACTACAATGCGGCTTCCGCCCTGGCCCATGTGCAGCTTGCCTGTGTGCAGCAATGGTCCCCCCGCTCCTCACGGCACTGTGGCGCGGACACGTTAGCCTTACTGGGACAAGGACCACAGTGGCTCTCCCACGAAACCTGCGCAAGCGCATTGCCCAGTTCTGGATGAGACCTTTGAAGAGATCACTGAGGCCGATTACTGCAATGTGAGAGAGCTCATCAACGCCCTATTCTGCATCTAGGCATGCAGCCCTAACCCTCCTTGCCCCAAGAGCCCACACTGAATAACTTCCTTCCCAAAATAAAAGCCGCTTACCGGGCACCTCCTCTGGTGTTTGTCTTTCCCCAAGCACCGGCTGCCACGACTGGCTACCTTCCTCCTGGCTTGAGAACAGCTCCTGGCTGCATGAATCTAGGGATTGCGGGGTGTCTTCTTCCTCCTCAGCACCCTCGCTCCTGCTTTGCTCCCTCTCTTCCTCCTGCCTTGTTGGACTGGGCTCTGAAGTGTCCATGGTGGTACTTGGAGTGGAGGTGAGGTCGCTCTCAAGTATCGCATCCAGCTCTTTGTAGAAATGGCAGGTCACGGGGGCAGCACAGGAACGGATGTTTGCCTCGCGGGATTTGCGGTAGGCATTCCGCAGCTCCTTCACCTTAACCCTGCACTGCAGTGCGTCCCGGTCACGGCCCCTTTCCATCATGTCCCTTGATATCTGCCCGAAGGTAACGTAATTCCTACGGCTGGAGCGCAGCTGGGACTGGACAGCTTCCTCGCCCCAAACACTGATGAGGTCCAGCACCTCGTCATTGCTCCATACTGGGGATCGCCTGGCGCATGGAGGCATGGTCACCTGGAAAGATTCGCTGAGAGCACTCCATGCCTGGCTGAGCAAACAGGAAGGGGATTTTCAAAATTCCCAGAGAATTTAAAGGCCGGGTTTGACGGTTGGTCACCTGAGGGCAGGGCAGTAGAGTTCAAAGTGATGACCAGAGTGGCTAGAACAGGCATTGTGGGACACTTATGGAGGCCGATCAGAGCGCACTAACAGACCAGAGTGTCCACACTGGCACCGCGGCGCTCCAGCAGGGGCGTATCAAACGCTGAGGTGGAGTACCAGGTGGAGTACCAAGAGCGCTCTAGCCGTGGAGTCAGAGTGCTCTATGTGCCTTGCCAGTGTGGACGGGTCGTGAGTTAGAGCACACGGGGCTGCTTTAATGCGCTCTAACTCGCAAGTGTAGCCATGCCCAGAGACAAGGAACCAGTCTCTACCCTGCTTCTGTACTGGTTTAACAATTGAAAGGAGAAAAAATCTCTCTCTTTAACACTTTGTCAACAATGGTCATTCTACATGCAGTTTACTTATCCTTTTTTCCTCTTTTACGCCTAGAGAATGCACTGATTCGTCTACAGTCTTCCTACTTCTGATGTATTTAAAGAAGGGTGTGTACTATTTGTCTTTATATCTTTTCGTCCTTAGATCAGCTATCAGCTCTTCACATTCCCTCTCTGTCTTGTTAATTGTCACTCCCCATCTTATCCTCCCACACTAATTTTTTTATGCCATTAACACTGCAGCACATGGCCTGGATGTTTGTAAAAATATTGAATACAGCCGTTTAACCACACTGTTATGTTTCCTCTGCTATTTCCTTTTTGCTGTTGTTCTGAGTCAGGGCATGCTTTCTTTGCCTCCAGTATGCTTTTATTAAGCAACATCCGTCCTGATTTCCATGGAATTTAACTCCGAATAGAATTGATCGGGACATTTTTAATTAAATGGGTTTTTTTTTGTTGGAAAATGCCAATTTGGCAAAACTGAATGTGCTCCTGGAAACACATCTATTTTGACATCACTTTTGCTGGGAAGGTTTCTCAGGTCCAGGATGGAATTTCTGGTGAGGGAGAGTGAATCTAAAATAGTCAATAGCCTGGTGGTTGTGGCACGTGGGTGACCCAGGTTTAATTCCTTGCTCCAAATCAGGTAGCGCAAGGAATCAGAGATGGATCTTCCATATCTCAGATGAATACCCTAACCTGGGCTATTGGCTGGGGGAAATCTTTCTCTCACACTTTTTTTGTGAAAATGTCCTAAAGATCTTGTGTTCATTCTGATGTGGAACAAAAGCTAATGTTGAAATTTAGAAATTTTTCACCAAACACAATGTGTGTTTTCCGGCCAGAGATAGGATCCAATGGCAACACTTGGATGGGTGTTTTGAAAGGCCCTGTGATCCAGGACTGGGGGATTGGTTTGGGCTATTACCAAGATCAACTTGGATCTGACTCTGTTTGGATTTTCAACACCCACAAAGCCAAAAGTGTTTGGAGCTGAGATTTGGTGTGGACCCATCTCAGAGTCCTATCTCGCCTCTTCAGGCTAATTCTAATTAACTTCCTCATATTTTTAGAATCCCTCATCTTGAAGTTGTGTCACCTTCTTGGTATGATCCCTCCTGGCCTGCAAGACTGTCAAACCAAGTAATACCACCAGGGTTGTTTTTTAGTATTTCAGGAGTGAGTTCCTTTTTTTTTCTGTACTGATAGATTGCTACTCTTTTTCCCTATTTTGTGGCACACCATGAAGCCTGGAAATGTTAGGAACCATTAGGAAAGGGATAGAAAATAAGACAGAAAATCTCATAATGCCGTTATATAAATCCATCTTGAGTACTGCGTGCAGATCTGGTGTCCCCATCTCAAAAAAAAAAAAAAAAAAAAAAAAAAAAGGAAAAGATACAGAGAAGGGGAACAAAAACAATTAGGAGTATGGAGCAGCTTCCATATGAGGAGAGATTAAAAAGACTTTTCAGTTTGGAAAAGAGTCGACTAAGGGAGGATATGATGGAGGTTTATAAAATCATGACAGGTGTGGAGAAAGCGAAGAAGGAAATGTCATTTACTCCTTCACATAACACAAGAACTAGGGGTCAACCAGTGAAATTAATAGGCAGCAGGTTTAAAACAAACATAAGGCAGTACTTCATCACACAACGCACAGTCAACCTGTGGAACTCTGTTCCAGAGGATGTTGTGAAGGCCAAAACCATAACAGGGTTCAAAAAAGAACTAGATAAGTTCATGGAGGATAGATCCATCAATGGCTATTAGCCAGGATGGACTCAGGGATGGTGTCCCTAGCCTCTGTTTGCCAGAAGCTGGAAATGGGCGACAAGGGATGGATCACTTGATGATGACCTGTTCTGTTCATTCCCTCTGGGGCACCTGGCATTGGCCACTGTCAGAAGACAGGATACTGGGCTGGATGGACCATTGGTCTGACCCAGTATGGCCATTCTTATGTTCTTATTTAATTCCACTCGGTGAAGAAACTCTACTGCAATTTACCAGACCTATATCTCATCGACAGGATCCCATCACAGAAGCACAGTCTAGCTCATAGGGAGGTTGCTTAGACATAAGTGGAGAGACTATGACCCTGGGGGCAGCAACTTGCTGGCCCAAGAAAGATTGAAAAGAACATATTAAACCGTTTAGGGATTTGATTAACTTCTTGTGTATGACTTTGTTGTGCCAGTTAGACGACTATAATCTTTGTAGGATCTTTAAAAAAATAAATCATAATATGAGAATTGGCACGATGCCTTCCAGTTAAGGCCTTATTCTGCTCTCATTCACATGGTGAAAATCAGGAGCGACTCCCCTGAGGCCCACTGAGTTACTCCACTGTGAGGACAGAATGGGGCCGTAGGCTCTTTGGAGAGCCAGTCCGAGCTGAGCTTTTAAAAGGAAACGATTCAAATGCTATTATTAACATTTGCTTCTAACACGCCCCAGCTGCTCTTCTGCAAAGCCTTCTTGAATTGCTGTACGGGAAGGGTCTTGCCAACAAACATTCCTGGCTTCTGAGTGTAGATAAACTCTCTCCTAAGCTGGGTTTCTGGGCCCCAGTAGAATTTTGAATATTATAAGGCCCCCCCCCCTGCCCCGCACCCTTGCTCGAGAACCTGAGCTCCAGTCCCAGTCGCGCTGTCAAAGCACCAGAGATACGTTGCTATTTTTAGCATGCTAGGCAAGCCCTGCTAGCACACGTCTGTGGACTCAGGATGGGAGGGCTTGCTCCAGGATGCAGAGTAGATATATCTTTCCGCCCTTCTAGTAAGACAGGCCCTCCTTTCCCCGGATCAGCCTAGTAGCGCTTCGCTGCACCTGGTCCAGTTTGAATTCATCTTTCTTCAACACAGGTGACCAGGATTGTACACAGTGTTCCAGAGGAGGTCTTGCCAATGCCTTGTACAATGGCACTAAAACTTGCCTGTTTCTCCAGGAACTACCTCACCTCATCCATCCTAGGATCATATTTGCCTTTTTCATGGCTGCCTCACATTGATATTTATTATTATTTTTTATAATTTGCATCATTGTAGTGCCCAGGAGCCCCAGTCACGGACAGTTGTGCTAGGCGCTGTACAAACACAGAACAAAAATGTGGTTCCTTGCTGTCTAAGTATGAGACAAGCAACAACAGGTGGATACAAAGTGATCGGGGAGTACAACGAGGAGACAATATTGGTCAGTACGATTGACAGCGGTCTCATTGCACACGGTACCAACAGCTTAACTGTTGTCAACTTTTTTGTAGGCATCACCACAAAGGAGGGTTTTCCGGAGGGATTTAAAGGCAACCAATGAGTCAGTTTTGCGGATGTTTATGGGGAGATCCTTCCAAGCACAAGGAACAGCATCGGAGGAGGCATGAAAGTGCGTGTTTGAAACGGTAACAAGTGGGTGATGGAGGCTGTGCGGAGGTGGGAGCTGAGGCTTTGATACTGAATGACATAAGATAGGGAGAGTGGGGACAGGTCAGGAAGGGCCTTGGAAGTGAAGACAAGGAACTTATGTTTAAAGGGGGAGCCACTGGGATGATGCAGAGTGGGGTAACATGATCAGTGTTGGATTAGGAAAATGATCTTTGCAACAGCATTCTGAATGAAAGCCAACTGCTGCAAAGGAGCATGTGGATCGGACAGAGACTTCTCTTAGGGGAGAGTCTAATGATAGAGAATCTCCAGGTTACAGTCAGGAGCAGAGGATGGAGGAGGATAATGTAAGGGCCAGATCAGATGATAAACATTCACATAAAAAAGAATCTAACACATTGGAAAAGGGCAGACAAATAAACAGTGACAAGTTTTTAAAGTGCTTGTACACAAATGCTAGAAGTCTAAATAATAAGATGGGTGAACTAGAGTGCCTCGTGAAAAAGGAGGATATTGATATAATAGGCATCACAGAAACCTGGTGGACTGAGAGCAATCAATGGGACACAATCATTCCGGGGTACAAAATATATTGGAAGGACAGAACAGGTTGTGCGGGGGCGGGGGGGGGGGGGGAATGGCACTCTTTGTAAAAGAAAATGTAGAATCAAATGAAGTAAAAATCTTAAATGAATCCACACGTTCCATAGAATCTCTATGGATAGAAATTTCATGCTCTAATAAGAATATAACATTAGGGATCTATTATAGACCACCTGACCAGGACAGTGATAGTGATGATGAAATGCTAAGGGAAATTAGAGAGGCTATCAAAATTAAGAACCCAATAATAGTGGGGGATTTCAATTATCCCCATATTGACTGGGAACATTTCACTTCAGGATGAAATGCAGAGATAAAATTTCTCGATACTTTAAATGACTGCTTCTTGGAGCAGCTGGTACAGGAACCCGCAAGGAGAGAGGCAACTCTAGATTTAGTCCTGAGTGGAGCGCAGGAGCTGGTCCAAGAGGTAACTATAACAGGACCGGTTGGAAATAGTGACCATAATACAATAGCATTCAACATCCCTATGGTGGGAAGAACATCTCAACAGCCCAACACTGTGGCATTTAATTTCAAAAGGGGGAACTATGCAAAACTGAGGGGGTTAGTTAAACAGAAGTTAAAGGTACAGTGACTAAAGTGAAATCCCTGCAAGCTGCATGGGCGCTTTTTAAAGACACCATAATAGAGGCCCAACTTCAATGTATACCCCAAATTAAGAAAAATAGTAAAAGAACTAAAAAAGAGCCACCGTGGCTTAACAACCATGTAAAAGAAGCAGTGAGAGATAAAAAGACTTCCTTTAAAAAGTGGAAGTCAAATCCTAGTGAGGCAAATAGAAAGGAGCATAACCGCTGCCAAATTAAGTGCAAGAATGTAATAAGAAAAGCCAAAGAGGAGTTTGAAGAACGGCTAGCCAAAAACTCCAAAGATCATAACAAAATGTTTTTTAAGTATATCAGAAGCAGGAAGCCTGCTAAACAACCAGTGGGGCCCCTTGATGATTGAGATACAAAAGGAGCGCTTAAAGACGATAAAGTCATTGCGGAGAAACTAAATGGATTCTTTGCTTCAGTCTTCACGGCTGAGGATGTTAGGGAGATTCCCAAACCTGAGCTGGCTTTTGTAGGTGACAAATCTGAGGAACTGTCACAGATTGAAGTGTCACTAGAGGAGGTTTTGGAATTAATTGATAAACTTAACATTAACAAGTCACCGGGACCAGATGGCATTCACCCAAGAGTTCTAAAAGAACTCAAATGTGAAGTTGCGGAACGGTTAACTAAGGTTTGTAACCTGTCCTTTAAATCAGCTTCTGTACCCAATGACTGGAAGTTAGCTAATGTAATGCCAATATTTAAAAAGGGCTCTAGAGGTGATCCCGGCAATTACAGACCGGTAAGTCTAACGTCGGTACTGGGCAAATTAGTCGAAACAATAGTTAAGAAGAAAATTGTCAGACACATAGAAAAACATAAACTGTTGAGCAATAGTCAACATGGTTTCTGTAAAGGGAAATGTAAAGTAATGCACATTGGAAAAAATAACCCCAACTATATATACAATATGATGGGGACTAATTTAGCTACAACAAGTCAGGAAAAAGATCTTGGAGTCATTGTGGCTAGTTCTCTGAAGATGTCTGCGCAGTGTGCAGAGGCGGTCAAAAAAGCAAACAGGATGTTAGGGATCATTAAAAGGGGGATAGAGAATAAGACTGAGAATATATTATTGCCCTTATATAAATTGATGGTATGCCCTCATCTTGAATACTGCGTACAGATGTGGTCTCCTCATCTCAAAAAAGATATACTGGCACTAGAAAAGGTTCAGAAAAGGGTAACTAAAATGATTAGGGGTTTGGAACGGGTCCCATATAAGGAGAGATTAAAGAGGCTAGGACTCTTCAGCTTGGAAAAGAGGAGACTAAGGGGGGATATGATAGAGGTATATAAAATCATGAGTGATGTGGAGAAAGTGGATAAGGAAAAGTTATTTACTTATTCCCATAATACAAGAACTAGGGGTCACCAAATGAAATTAATAGGCAGCAGGTTTAAAACAAATACAAGGAAGTTCTTCACGCAGCGCACAGTCAACTTGTGGAACTCCTTACCTGAGGAGGTTGTGAAGGCTAGGACTATAACAGCATTTAAAAGAGAACTGGATAAATTCATGGTGGTTAAGTCTATTAATGGTTATTAGCCAGGATGGGTAAGGAATGGTGTCCCTAGCCTCTGTTTGTCTGAGGTTGGAGATGAATGGCAGGAGACAGATCACTTGATCATTGCCTGTTGGTCCACTCCCTCTGGGGCACCTGGCATTGGCCACTGTCGGTAGACAGGATACTGGGCTGGATGGACCTTTGGTCTGACCCGGTACTGCCGTTCTTATGTTCTAATGAATGCGAGCCAGGCAAGACTGCATTTGTCAAAGCCAGAGAAATAATACAGCTATGTCTCTCTCTCCTCCTTTCTTGGTTCCTGCTGAAGAGCCCCAAGTTTATAGTCTTGTTATTAGTCTGTAAGTGCATGAACTTCATAGTATTAAAGTTCATCCCATTTCTATTACTCCATGTCTCAAGTTCATCCAGTTCTTCCGATCCGCCTCAATATTGACAATGCCTCTCAACTTTGTCATCAACAAATTTCACTCCTACTTTTTGTGCCAAGGTCATTAATGAAAATATTAAATGAGATCAGTCCCAAACTGATCCTTGAGGAACTCCACTAGTAACCTCCCTCCAAATCAATTTCAGCACCATCTGTTGTCATCTCCCCTTTAGCAAGTTCCACACCCACCTTACAATTCCCCATCTTCCACAGTTTAACAATTTTCCTGGTGATACTCTATCAAGTGCTCAGCTGAAGTCTAGATTAGACCTACCACATGTCCCTGGTCTAAAAAATATCAATGATCTTGTCAAAGGTACCAGGTTAGTCTGGAACTATCTACCATTGGTAAACTCAGGCTGCATTTTATCCAATTTTCCATTTACCCTATCTCATGAATTATTCTTTCCTTCAAAATTTGTCCTAAATCTATGCAATGAAGGAGCTGAAACTACCATGAAACTAGAGGGACCAAACATAACAAATAATGAATAGCAGAAGGAACTGTTGAATCAACTAGGTTGCAAGCCATTGTAGGCTGAAATATGTTCAAGCGCTTTGGAATAATGGAAAGCCATTTGTATAAAGAGATGTGGCAGAATTCAAATTTTTTTTTTAATTATTTCAGTTGATAAAAATCAGTGTTTATTTTTAGGCTTTTTTATTTTTATCAATTTAAATTTTAACAGCTGTGAGAAATGATGGGGAAGGGTCAAACGATAATTAGTTACTGATGTTGACGGTCAACAAAATTAAAGCTTTATAGCTGTTAAAACAAACTGTCCACACCACATGGCAAAAGTAAAGTAAAGTGCCTTAAATCAACCTCTAAGACGTGCTCAAGCGGGATTTTTCTTGCTTTGCCTATCTGTAAATTTAGATGATTATCAATGGAAATATTTTTCTGGCAGGTTGTGTGTGTACAGTGAAATCAAAGTTTACCGACCTTTACCGACAAAACTCTAATCCTTCCACGCTTCTGTCTGTGACCAGTTCTCAAACAGGAAAAGAAAAAACTAGTTTGCCAACCACATGTAGGCTGAAATTTGTTCAAGCACGTTGGAATAATTCACAAACAGAAAAGGGGACTCAATTTGTTGACTAGATTATTTGCTAGAAAAAAATTCACTGAGCTCTGTAATTCACAGTTGCAGAAGAAAGGCTGTTGTTTTTTGAAAAAGCATTTACATGAAAAGAAACGTTTTAAGTGGCTTGGCACTTAATTTTTAAATTTTTTAAAATCATTTTTATGAAATGTTGTTCAGATATACACTTGGGCCCAGATACACTTAGGTGCCTAAATCCCATTGACAGCAATGGGAGTTAGGTGCCTCCTGCCTACCTTTGGGCATCTGGGCCTTGATGTTTGCACACCATCACCATCAGCATCACTCTGCTGGTACATTATTATGATGATTTATTATTTGTATTGCAGCAGCACTGAGGAGGCCCGGTCATCGACCAGCACCCCATTGTGCAGATGCTGGACAAACACAGGACACAAAGATGATTCCTGGAACCCTGTCCCAAGAGCTGGTCCATCCTTTTCTCCAAGCTTGTCTCAGAACACCTAGTAGAATTCAGTGGATTGTGGGTGGAGTCTCCAGGCTCCGTTGCAATACAGATAACTAAGATTAATAATAATAACAATCCAAAAATTAGCAGATCGTCTGCAGTTGCAGGCCCAGTGTTTTCAAAGGGAGTTAGGTGCCAAAATACCTCTGAGGATCTGGGCCAATGTGCCTGAGACATAAAGGTACCTGGTATTACTGCAATCATCTCCGGTTTTATTGCTTACCTCCACAATCCACTGAAGAAGCATTTTTTAAAAAAACGAGGCCATCCATATCTAGGGCATGTTTTTGTGAAGCCCGGTGTGTTTAATGTAGCTCTTGCTTACAGGAAACGCATACCGGAAGAAGACATGCCCTGGGGAAAGTTATTGCCACTGTCAGTCTCCAGACTTACGCAAGTGCATGTGGTCAGGGATTAGAGTTCATTCTAAGGAAGAAAATATGCAGGGGAAAGTTAAGTATTGTGCCCGAGCTAACGCAAATCTGCGTGGGTGGAGGTGTCCTGGAACCTGAGACCTCACTGCGTCTGGGAGCCAGGAATGAACACGGATCTGTTTACGTCCTCAATAAATTGTCTATTAATATAACAAAGATCATGATGTTGTCGTCCAACTACAGCTTGACTTACCATGCAGGTCAAACACTGCAGATCTCTTCAGGAGACCAGGAAACCTCCAGACACATGAAAACAAATCTCTGACTACTAGATCTTGCTCTACTGTTACCCAGACATCCACTTGTTTCATAGAATATCAGGGTTGGAAGGGACCTCAGGAGGTCATCTAGTCCAACCCCCTGCTCAAAGCAGGACCAATGCCCAAATGGCCCCCTCAAGTATTGAACTCACAACCCTGGGTTTAGCAGGCCAATGCTCAAACCACTGAGCTATTCCTCCCTTGCAATGAATGGATGCAAGACATTTCAGCATTTCTGCCTAGTGTGACCATATTTCCTAAAGTAAAAATAAGATGGCGCCCCTTCCCCCTCCTGGCCTGCAGGGTTCACCAGGGCCGCACCTTGAGCTCCGTGCCCTGGGCTGTCCATGGCTGGTGTTGAGCGCCTGTGCTGCCCAGGGTAGGGGCTGACCCCCCCCCAAGCTCCGCACCACCTGAGGATAGGGCTGTTGCCACCACCCCCAATGTTCCTCTGCGCCCCCCCGAAGGGAGGCACACCCAACTTTTTTGGTAAACTGGTCATTTGTTCGTTTCCTCTTCCCAACTGATCAGTTGGGAAGAACAAACAGGACAAATACCGTTTTTGCCGAAAAAAAAAAAAGGTCAGGAAAGCCAGGACAGAGCTTAAAAAGGGGACTGTCCTGGCCAAAACAGGACGTACGGTTCCCTATTTCTGCCTCAGAATGATCCAGAAATACACAAACTAAGGGGGCGTCTTTCTACACCCAATTGCATGGCACAGTTTGACTTCTAAGTAGAGCTATCATGATTAATCGTGCAATTAAAATGTTTTTTCGCGATGAATCGCGTGATTAATCGCACTGTTAAAGAATAATAGAATACCATTTATTTAAATATTTTTGGGTATTTTCTACATTTTCAAATATATTGATTTCAATTACCACACAAATACAAAGTGTACAGTGCTCACTTTATATTGTTATTTTTATTACAAATATTTGCACAGTAAAAAACAAAAGAAATAGTATTTTTCAGTTCACCTCATGCAAACAATGTAGTGTTATCTCTTTATCATGAAAGTTGAACTTACAAATATAGAATTATGTACAAAAACTAACTGCACTCAAAAATAAAACAATGTAAAACTTTAGAGTCTACAAGTCCACTCAGTCCTACTTCTTGTTCAGCCAATCGCTCAGACAAACAAGTTTGTTTACATTTGCAGGAGATAATGCTGCCTGCTTCTTGTTTACAATGTCACCTGAAAGCGAGAACAGGCATTTGCATGGCACTGTTGTAGCCGGTGTCTCAAGATATTTATGTGCCAGATGCCCTAAAGATTCATATGTCCCTTCATGCTTCAACCACCATTCCAGAGGATATGCGTCCATGCTGATGACAGGTTCTGCTCGATAACAATCCAAAGCAGTGCAGATTGATGCATGTTCATTTTCATCATCTGAGTCAGATGCCACCAGCAGAAGGTTGATTTTCTTTTTTGGTGGTTCGGGTTCCGTAGTTTCCGCATCGGAGTGTTGCTGTTTTAAGACTTCTGAAATCATGCTCCACACCTCGTCCCTCTCAGATTTTGGAAGGCACTTCAGATTCTTAAACCTTTGGTCAAGTGTTGTAGCTGTCTTTAGAAATCTCACATTGGTACCCTCTTAGCATTTGTCAAATCTGCAGTGAAAGTGTTCTTAAAATGAACAACGTGCTGGGTCATCAACCAGGATTGCTATAACATGAAATATATGGCAGAATGCGGGTAAAACAGAGCAGGAGACATACAATTCTCCCCCAAGGAGTTCAGTCACAAATTTAATTAAAGCATTATTTTTTAACACGCATCATCAGCATGGATGCATGTCCCCTGGAATGGTGGCCGAAGCATGAAGGGACATATGAATCTTTGGTGAATCTGGCACGTAAATATCTTGTGACGACAGCTACAAGAGTGCCATGTGAATGCCTGTTGTCACTTTCAGGTGACATTGTAAACAAGAAGCAGGCAGCATTATGTTCCGTAAATGTAAATAAACTTGTTTGTCTGAGCGATTGGCTGAACAAGAAGTAGGACTGAGTGGACTTTTAGGCTCTAACGTTTTACATTGTTTTGTTTTTTGAGTGCAGTTATGTACCAAAAAAAACCCCTTACATTTGTAAGTTACACTTTCACGATAATGAGATTGCACTACTGTACTTGTATGAGGTGAATTGAAAAATACAGTTTCTTTTGTTTATCATTTTTACAGTGCAAATATTTGTAATAAAAACAACAATATAAAGTGAGCACGGTACACTTTGTATTCTGTGTTGTAATTGAAATCAATATATTTGAAAATGTAGAAAAACATCCAAAAATACATTTCAATTGGTATTCCATCGTTTAACAGTTCAATTAAAAGTGTGATTAATTTTTTTGAGTTAATCGCGTGAGTTAACTGTGATTAATCCACAACCCTACTTCTAAGTTGATTGAGTTGCTGAGATTTGGAGCTGAAAAAAAGAAAATGACTTCAGTGACGTTATGGAGAAAATATTGTTTTGCTGGAGTGTATTCTGTTCGTTTGGTGTCAGAATAAACAGCAAACGAAAACTCCGTTCAATAGCCTGAACAGAATGGAACAATAATAAGACGATCCTCGCTCTTATAGCGTGCTTTGCGTCAGGAGCTCTCAAAGTGTTTCACAAGGCAGGTAAGTATCATTATCAAAACGAGGCCAGAATTTAAGGGCAAGTCTACACTTAAAATGGTGCATTGGCTCACTGATGCAGCAGGGCCACGTAGCGCGTAAGTGAAGACAGGAGAGCTTCTGCCATTGGTATAGTTAATCCACCTCCGCAAGAGGTGGTACCAATGTGGACAGAGAAGCTCTCCTGCCAACAAAGCGCTGTCTACACTGGGAGTTAGGTTGGTATAACTACATTGCTCAGGGGGGTTGATTTTTCACCCCCCCCCCCCCGAGCAACATAGTTATACTGATATAAGTCAGTATTGTAGACCCGGTCTGTGGTATTGGTGGAATACTAATTGTGATGGGTTGGGTCACAGAAACTCCCTCAAAACTGTCGCTAGATGTGCTGGGATACCACTGAGAACAAACCCCCCTGCCAGAAAAGGCTTCCCTCCACTCCCATCTTGCTGAGTTAGACACTCCAGTCAGCAAGACCAAGAGGTTGGGCCATGCCCCCCTGCAGTGCACAGAAACTAAGATTCACTTAGCCCGGGGGCTTCTCAGTTAACAGGGACTTTCCCAGCACCCAGTATTCAGTCTTTCTGGGACCCTAAACCCCAAATAAATCTGTTTTACTCTGTATAAAGCTTATACAGGGTAAACTCATAAATTGTCCGCCATCTATAACACTGATAGAGAGATATGCACAGCTGTTTGCTCCCCTGGTATTAGTTACTAACTCTGGGTTCAATAATAAGCAAAAGCGATTTTATTAAATATAAAAAGTAGGATTTAAGTGGTTCCAAGTAATAACAGACAGAACTAAGTTACCAAGCAAAATAAAACAAAATACGCAAATAAGAGTAATACAGTAGGAAATTGAATACAGGTAAATCTTACCCTCAGAGATGTTCCAATAAACTTCTTTCACAGACTAGATTCCTTCCTAGTGTGGGCCCAATCCTTTTCAGACCAACGTTGTGGCTTATGGCCTGGGTCCAGGAATCACTCACACCCCCGTAGTTTACAGACCTTTGTTCCAGTTTCTTTCAGGCATCTCTTTGGGGTGGAGAGGCCATCTCTTGAGCCAGCTGAAGACAAAATGGAGGGGCTTCCAGGGCCTTTTATATTCTCTCTCTTGTGGGCGGAAACCCCTTTGTTCTTCTGTGCAAAATCACAGCAACAAGATGGAGTTTGTAGCCACCTGGGCAAGTCACATGTCCATGAATGATTCAGTTTTTTGCAGGCCAACGCCATTGTTTACATGTTAGTTTGAACGTTCCCAGGAAAGCTCGGTTGTGGACTGGCATCTCCCAGAGTGCTTTGTCAGTTAAGTGTTTCTTGACTGGGCACTTACTCAGAATAGTTCTTTCTCAAGAAGCTGACCAAATGCTTCACTGATGCTACTTAGAATCAAACACGTTTAGATACAAGTACATAGCCAATACTCATAACTTCAAATACAAAAATGATACACACATACAGACAGCATAATCATAACCAGCAAATTACAACCTTTCCATAGACTCCTTACTTGACCTCCTTTGTACAAGATTTGGTGCAATTATAGGACCTTGATTGCAACAATGATCGATACCATCACAGTTCATGTCAATAACGTCACACTAATACACCCATGTCAGGCTACCTCCTCCCACTCAAGTCAGAGGGCCTGATTTTCCAGTAATCCCAGTGTCCCTCCATTAGCTTTAACGGAGATTGGGTGAGATCAAGCTGGTTTAATAAGGAGGTTAACGATGCCTGGAACGTTTTGCCACTGATTCAGTATGAGCGGGATTGGGCTCACCATGTTTTGCAACAGCTGCTGTCACAAGCATTCTGCCATTTGTGCATTTTCACCTCTTAAATCTGACTCTGTGGCAGCTTCCCTGTCATCGCTTAGAGGCCAGAGGAGTGCCGTGTATGTGGCAGCTGCAGTTTTTGGCACACAGGAATCGGTGCCCTCACAGTCATCAAGTCACTGATAAGCCTCATTAAGCCCAGCAAGGATCCCCCCCAGGCCCCGAACGCTTATTCACTTTCTCCAGAAGTTTTGAAAACATCACAAATCTAGACTCAGCTCTCCGAATTTAACAGGCTGCAGGAAGCTACAGGCTTGTGCCTATTGTGAAGCCGGTAAACCAAGTGCCAGCTCTGGCCAAGGCCATAGGCATTAGCTAAGAACTGACAAACTCGTGACTGGAAACCAAAGCAGCTCACCTGTAGGCTAGTTTTGTTCAAAACAGGTATTAGTTGTATAAGAAGGTATTCGGTGTTTAGACTCTAGGGTGGGCAAACGTTTTGGCCCGAAGGCCATAGCGGGGTTGAGAAACTGTATGGAGGGCCGGGTAGGGAAGGCTGTGACTCCCCAAACAGCCTGGCCCCCATTCCCTATCCACACCCTCCCACTTCCAGCCCCCTGACTGCCCCCGTCAGAACCCCCAACCCATCCAATTTCCCTGCTCCTTGTCCCCTGACTGTCCCCTCCCAGGACACCCCCCACCTCTAATTGCCCCCTGGGACCCCACCCCCTATCCAACCCCCCCTGCTCCCTGTCCCCGGACTGCTCCAACCCCTATCCACGCCCCCGCTCCCTGACAGGCCCCCCAGGACTTCCCCCTGTTCCCTGTCCCCTGACCGTGCCCCCCCGCAGAACCTCCGCCCCAGCCAACCGCCTCCTGCTCCCTGTCCCCTGACAGCCTCCCAGGACTCCCTGCCCCTTATCCAACCCCCCGGCCCCGGCCCCCTTACCATGCCGCTCAGAGCAGCAGGAGCTCACAGCCCCGCCACCTGGCCAGAGCCAGCCATGCTGCCGCGGAGCGCTGGCGGCGCGCAGAGGTGAGGCTGCGGGGGAGGGGGGACAGCAGGGGCTGGGGGCTAGCCTCCCAAGCCAGGAGCTCAGGGGCTGGGCAGGAGAGTTCTGCGGGCTGGATCTGGCCCACGAGCCGTAGTTTGCCCACCTCTGCTCTAGGAAATGCCTTGTAAGTTGCTGCATGCATTAATTTCATGTGTAATGTCTGTATCCCATGCTAGCAAGAAATCTGTCCATTTTGCTTTGTAACTTTGAAAAAGTTTGCTCTGAACTTGTGAACCCAGGCATGGGAATCATCCTCGCCCCCGCCACCCACTTAATATTTTTTATATTAAGTGGGCCATTATAAGACAAAAGCCTTCTTAACTGCCCCATCCTCCCACAAAGAAGTATGTGCAGCAGGCCTCCTCCGGTCAGTGTGAATGCTGGAAGAGGGAAATAAAAATAGTGGACATGAAGATTTTTCATCTCTTCTCTGTTTGAACTCTCACAGGGCCAGAGACACCAAACTGAAGCCAGAGATCCCCAGGGGTTACCCCTGGGTCCACCCTGAAAGAAAATTTGAATGGACAGATCACTACAATTCTGTCACTCTTAGGATTTAGATTGCAACTCATTTGTTTTATGTCTATGTTTGCTTGCTTTAACCTGTAAATAACTCTCTTATTGCTTTTTCCTTTAGATGGTTTATTATAGGATTGGCTACAGGTGGTGTCTTTTGGTGTAAGATCTAGGGCACCAGTTGATCTGGGGTAAGTGACTGGGCTCTTGGGACTGGAAGCAACTTGAACATTGTGTGATTTTTGATGTAAGTGACCATTTATCACTAAATCCAACTTGCCTGGGTGGCAAGATAGACTGGAGAGTCTAAGGGACTGTCTGTGACTCCAGGGGACTCTTACAGTGATCCAGGAGTTCACATTTGTCACTGGCTTGGTGAAATCTAATGACAGAACACACCACCAGTTTGGGGTGTCCGCCCTGTTTTGGACAGTCTGCCCTGATGTAGGCACTCATGGTTGGGAGCCACTCCAGGCAGCATGACATCTCTCTCCATGCAGCCTTGTTCACACTGAAATCAATGGACTAGCCTGCAGCTTTGCTGTGTATGGGATGGCACATTGCTGTCTCAGCAGCCACACAGAAACGAAATCATGCCTCAGAAGCACTATGATCTACCTTGCTCCTGGCATAGGCACTTGTTTAGGTGGGTATTAATGACAGGCTACAAGGCTGAAGAAAAATCTGGCCCAGGGGTTTAGCACTAGAACAAGATCCCCACACTTAGAAGGATGATGTGAAGAGGCTTGGTTTGCTGCTGCTCTTGCTTTAGAAACAGAATATCAAGGTTAGAAGGGTCCTCAGGAGGTCATCTAGTCCAACCCCCTGCTCAAAGCAGGACCAATCCCCAGACAGATTTTTGCTCCTGATCCCTAAATGGCCCCCTCAAGGATTGAACTCACAACCCTGGGTTTGAGCAGGCCAATGCTCAAACCACTGAGCTATCCCTTCCCCCTTTACTTGTGGTGTGGATACATTTTAGCCTCCAGGTCAGGGAAGCATCTCAGGACAGCACCTCAACATGGGCTAAACTTTAAATATGTGCTGAACGGCTTTCCTGAATTGTGGCCATGAACATTAAATACACTAAAGAAAAGAGCAAAGGTCTCAGTTCAAAGATTATTTACAGAGCGCCAGAACAGGACTGAGGCCTCCATCAGTGCACAGCATTGGGAGTCATGGCTGTGGGGTCTCTGAGAACAGAGCACCTGCTCTCCCTGCATTCACAGAGTGTGCTTAGACAGCTAAAAGGGCAGCATCACCATTTCATAACTGTCACTCCACTAGCCAGCTTTGCTTGCCACTGTGAATTTGAACAACAAGAAGTCCTTGTGGCACCTTAGAGACTAAGCAATTTATTTGGGCAGAAGCTTTCGTGGGCTAGAACCCACTTCATCGTTGTTTTTGCTGATACAGACTAACACAGCTACCACTCTGGAAACTGTGAGTTGGGTCAAGTATCAGAGGGGTAGCTGTGTTAGTCTGAATCTGTAAAAAGCAATAGAGGGTCCTGTGGCACCTTTAAGATTAACAGAAGTATTGGGAGCATAAGCTTTCATGGGTAAGAACCTCACTTCTTCAGATGCAAGTAATGGAAATTTCCAGAGGCAGGTATAAATCAGTATGGAGATAACAAGGTTAGTTCAATCAGGGAGGGTGAGGTGCTCTGCTAGCAGCTGAGGTGTGAACACCAAGGGAGGATAAACTGCTTCTGTAGTTGGATAGCCATTCACAGTCTTTGTTTAATCCTGATCTGATGGTGTCAAATTTGCAAATGAACTGGAGCTCAGCAGTTTCGCTTTGGAGTCTGGTCCTGAAGTTTTTTTGCTGTAAGATGGCTACTTTTACATCTGTTATTGTGTGGCCAGGGAGGTTGAAGTGTTCTCCTACAGGTTTTTGTATATTGCCATTCCTGATATCTGACTTGTGTCCATTTATCCTCTTGCGTGGTGACTGTCCAGTTTGGCCAATGTACATAGCAGAGGGGCATTGCTGGCACATGATGACATATATAACATTGGTGGACGTGCAGGTGAATGAGCCGGTGATGTTGTAGCTGATCTGGTTAGGTCCTGTGATGGTGTTGCTGGTGTAGATATGTGGGCAGAGTTGGCATCGAGGTTTGTTGCATGGGTTGGTTCCTGAGTTAGAGTTGTTATAGTGCGGTGCGTAGGTCCTGGCGAGAATATGCTTAAGATTGGCGGGTTGTCTGTGGGTGAGGACTGGCCTGCCTCCCAAGGTCTGTGAAAGTGAGGGATCATTGTCCAGGATGGGTTGTAGATCACTGATGATGTGTTGGAGAGGTTTAAGCTGAGGACTGTAGGTGATGGCCAGTGGAGTTCTGTTGGTTTCTCTTCTGGGCCTGTCTTGTAGCAGGAGGCTTCTGGGTACACGTCTGGCTCTGTTGATTTGTTTGTCTATTTCCTTGTGTGGGCATCGTAGTTTTGAGAATGCTTGGTGGAGATCTTGTAGGTGTTGGTCTCTGTCTGAGGGGTTGGAGCAGATGCGATTGTACCTCAGTGCTTGGCTGTAGACGATGGATCGTGTGGTGTGTCTGGGGTAGAAGCTGGAGGCATGAAGGTAGGCGTAGCGGTCGGTGGGTTTTCGGTATAGGGTGGTGTTAAAGTGGCCATCGCTTATTTGTACTGTGGTGTCTAGGAAGTGGACCTCCCGTGTAGATTGGTCCAGGCTGAGGTTAATGGTGGGGTGGAAGCTGTTGAAATCATGGTGGAATTCTTCCAGGGTCTCCTTCCCATAGGTCCAGATGATGAAGATGTCATCAATGTAGCGTAGGTAGAGAAGGGTCGTGAGCGGACGAGAGCTGAGGAAGCGTTGTTCCAGGTCAGCCATAAAAATGTTGGCATATTGTGGGGCCATGCGGGTGCCAATAGCAGTGCCACTGGTCTGGAGGGATATATTGTCACCAAATTTGAAATAATTGTGCGTGAGGATAAAGTCACAGAGCTCAGCAACAAGCTGTGCTGTGTCATCATCAGGGATACTGTTCCTGACAGCTTGTATTCCATCTGTGTGTGGGATGTTTGTGTAGAGAGCCTCTACATCCATGGTGCCTAGGATGGTGTTTTCTGGGAGGTCACCAATGCATTGTAGTTTTCTCAGGAAATCAGTGGTGTCACGGAGATAGCTGGGAGTGCTGGTGGCGTAGGGTCTGAGTAGAGATTCCACATATCCAGATAGTCCTTCAGTGAGAGTGCCAATGCCCGAGATGATGGGGCGTCCAGGATTTCCAGGTTTGTGGATCTTGGGTAGTAGATAGAATAACCCCGGTCGGGGCTCTAAGGGTATGTTGATTTGTTCCTGTCTTAGTGTAGGGAGTGTCCTGAGTAGATGGTGCAGTTTCCTAGTGTATTCCTCAGTGGGATCTGAGGAAAGTGGCCTGTAGAATTTGGTATTGGAGAGTTGTCTGGCAGCCTCCTTCTGGTAGTCAGACCTGTTCATGATGACAACAGCACCTCCTTTACCAGCCTCTTTGATGGGTGTTACATACAAGCTAGCCATTTCCTAATGGACTTGATGGGAATTAACGTGGGACTGACACAAGTATCACTGGAATGCTACCAGTGCACTTCCCATAGGCAGGCTCCAATTACATTTCATGGTGAGACAGGAGCTTCCCGCCCTGCAGCTCTGTAATTTGCACCACCGTGGACTGAGCAGCGACTCATTTATTAGAACAGCTCCAGTTTAGCATGACAAAGCTCCTGTGTTGTTAAGCTGCCTAAAGGCAAGATAAAGTTGGAACACTTGCGGTGCAATTTTTTTTTTTTTTTTTTAAAGGAGCATGACAAATCGAGCCTCTACCCACGCTTCTCCCCAAGGAAAAGTTCCATGTCTTAAATTCCAGACTTGGCTCAATCCTCAGCTGTACTGAACTCCTGCTCGGCATAGCTGGGAGAGGAAGAAAAGCCAGATCTTTAAGCCACCTTTATGCCTCCCTCAATGCTAGGCTGCTTGTAGGGTGTCACACTGACTCCCAGCGCAAATTAGAGCAACCCCAGGGCTGCGTACCTGTGAAACCCCATTGAGCTTAATGGAGTAGCTCTTGATTTACTCCAGTGCACTTAGGATCAATGGTAATGAGGATCAGATCTCCAGCTGGTGTCAATGACAGCTGAGGATCTGGCCCTGATACTGAGGAATGGAAAAACGGAAAACGTTCCCAGAATACTCATCTTGTGAGAGCTCCAAATGCAAGAGCTTTTGAAACCGATGACTGGTGCAATATGATAGAATCATGGTGCTTTTCCCACGAGAGCTGGTGGAAAAACTCACCGTGAATCATTTCCCTGATGAATGGAGCCCTTTTTCTGTTCCCGAACTGAACGCGGTGTCTTCAAATGTGCTGAATTGGACAGAGCCTCACTGAATGGAGCTGCATCGATTTACAGCTGCTGAGGATCTGGCCCATAAAGTGAAAGTATTTGATGAATAATTTGGCTAAACAAACCATCCATCCAATAGCCTTCCAAACCATCCTGAGCTACTCATGACCTGTTCGCTTAGACTACTCTTCATTCATTATCTGCGCTCGGGGACCAGTTGTAAATTGCATGGAATTGTTTCAGTCCCGAGTTTAAAAAAGTCTAACGGGAATAACAAACAGCATTGGAGGAAGAATGTTCACGACCAAATCCCTTTGACTGTTTGTGAATCCACGTATCTGCCTGGAGAGCAATCATTTGCCAACCACTTGTGGGGACAAAGCCCCTTGTGACCAGGGGCCCAGGGGACCCACCCTGAGATTGTTCAATTAGGGCAAACTGCAAAGAATGAGGCAGATGATCCCCAAAACTGGTGGTTATTCCAATACTTGGATTTACCAAGCCAGCAAGAAAATAGCTTCCACAGTGCCTTACTGGTAACCCAGAAGCCATAGGCAGCAAGTTATATGGGCCTGTGGTTAGGGTTACCATACGTCCGTTTTTTCCCCGGACATGTCCAGCTTTTTGGTCCTCAAATCCCCGTCCAGGGGGAATTGCCAAAAAGCCAAACATGTCCGGAAAAATAGCTTTGCTGGCATCCCTGCCCCAGTCCCCTGCTTACCTTGCGGCTCCCACAGGCTGCGAGCTGCAGGCGGATTCCTCCGTGGTGGTTGCTGCTGCTCCCCCCAGACACCTCAGTCTG
>NC_048301.1:8408194-8443311 GCF_013100865.1 Trachemys scripta elegans | reverse complement strand
TTCCGCGTGGCTGGGAGTGGGAGGGAGGAGGGGGCAGAGTTAGGGCGGGGTTGGGGCGGGGAAGGGGCGGAGTTGGGGCGGGGCTGGGGAAATAGGCGGGGCCAGGGCCCGTGGAGGGTCCTCTTTTTTTATTTGCTAAATATGGTAACCCTACCTGTGGTGCTTGTGCGCCACCAATATTCAGGAATGTGGGCCCGGCTCCACCAATGTTTGGGCTTATATTTTCAGATCTGTCCTGTGCATAGGACGGACCAGGGCAATCGCCCCAGGCATGGTGCTTTGGGGGGGCCCTACGCTTCAGGAGGATGTGGGGTCCAGGGCAGCTTGGGGAGTTAGCGGGGGACCTGGCCCCAGCCCGCCCCTCTCTGCTCTGCCTCTTTCCACCCCTGCTCCACCCCCACCCCAGCCCCACTCCACCTCTTCCCCCAACCCCACCTCTTCCTGCCCCTGCTCCAACCCGCCCCACCTCTGCCCCCTCTCCACCCCCATTCCACCCCTTTCCCCAAGCCCCTGCCCTGCCTTTTTCTGGCTTCCATTCCTCCCCCGAGTGACACTGGGAGACGGCAGGGCGAGGCAGGGTGGAGCGGAGCAGGGTGGGCTGGGTCTGGGTCGCTCACTGCTGCCAGCACCAGCCCCCCCGCTAACCCCCCAGGATGCCCTGGACCCCGCACCCCCCTGAAGCACGGGGCCTCCCAAAGTGTGGGGTCTGGGGCAGTTGCCCCGGTCCGTCCTATGGACAGGACGGCTCTGCTTGGACCTGTTCTGGGCACCACCAAAAATTATACAAACCTGGCACCCATGCCAGAAGCCAAAAACACAATTCCCTTAACGCATCCCAGCCTTAGGCTTCCTCCCAGACAGCCAATTTAAATATGGTGAGGATTACTGAAAATCTGGTTCATCATATGAGAAGTTCTACCAAGCCCAAAGGGTTGGACACATCCCCCACTAGGTCAATGAATATTTCAGATCTTACCCAAATACACACAACCAATTCTTATTAACTAAAGTAAAATTTATTTAAAAGGAAAAAAGAGAGAGTATTGATTAAAAGATCATTATACATACAGGCATGAATAGAGTCCATAGGTCAGTTTCCTAGTAGAGATGGTGAGCTTTAGAATGGCAAAGAGTCCTTTTCGGAATCAGTTCATCAGGTTATAGTCCAATATCCAAATATTCAATACCAAGGTGGTCCAGATGGGACTGGAGATCTCAGTCTTGTGCTCAGGTTTCCCCTGATGAAACATAAGCAGATTTGAGATAAAAAGGTCCCAAGAGCCTTTATACAGTTCCGGGCATCCTCTTGACAGCACACAGTCCTCAGGTGAACAATAGTGCCTTTGAAGTAACCTCCTCTTTCCTAAACATCACTGGTAATTAGCTAGGTGGATTAACATGAGGCAATTGTCTATCTCTGCCATTTGCAGGTGATTTACCACAAACTTCAAAGAGAAATTAAGATAGTGATATCACTATGTTTGCAGTTCATTTAAATGTGAATATCTTCTTTTGATCTCTGAATTAACAGAATACAGTGATAGATGGGAACTATTTGGTTACATTGTCAACCTCTAACAGTATATTTGTAAACACACAAAAACACAAACGCTATCTACTAATACGTTTCTAAAGGTTGAATCTGGGTCAATTAGCCTGCTAATTGTTTAACCTTTCTGGCCCTGGGTCACACCCTGTTGCACAAATGTTTGTGAATAAAAAAGGAGATGTTTGGTCAGACCAAACAGCCCTACATTTTTAGCCTGTGTATGAAAACTTGGGAAAGCCAAGGCACCTTGTGCCTTAAGAATCTGCCAGCCTGTTTATCACTCAGGGTGAGAATTTGCTAATTCATATCTTACCTCCCTAGTGTGTTAAGCTCAGTTTGCAGTTTTGTTTACTTACTAAGATAAACTGCGTTGATCTGTTTGCTA
Source organism: Trachemys scripta elegans (assembly GCF_013100865.1). NCBI lineage: Eukaryota > Metazoa > Chordata > Testudines > Emydidae > Trachemys > Trachemys scripta. The sequence continues at coordinate 8,441,377 of NC_048301.1, read as the reverse complement.
TCACTTATAATCATTTAAAATCTATCTTTTGTAGCTAATCAACTAGTTTTTGTTTTGTCTAAAGCCAATGTGTGGAAATTATAACTGAGGGCAAAAAGCTGTTGCATCTCTCTCTCCATACTGAGGGAGAGGGTGAATTTTTTGAGCTTACACTGTACAGTTCCCTGTGCAGGGCACGATGGTACAATTTGGGTTTACACTCCAGAGGGGGAAGGTGTGCCTTAGCAACTGGGAGGTGCCTTAGTTAAGCCTTCCCATGCAGAGCTGATCTCAGCATCTGTGTGTGAAGCTGCTGCGGGGTGTGTCCCTATCTGTGTGTGTGCTGGTGAAAGAGTAATCTTGACAACTAATCACAGCATCGCAGTGTGAAAGGGAGCCCAGGTTGGCTCAGTGATACCCCAGTTCCAAGTGGCATCCGAGGGGGAACCCATCACAGAGTGGTAGGACAGGGAAGTACCTCTTGGGTCATTCAGTTCAGCCCCCTCCAAGACGAAAGGAGGAGATAAAAAACGGGTGACTAGCAGTTGATAAAAACTCTCTGCACCTTTAAGCCACAGTCTGATGCACGTAGGTGAGTGTTTAATGAAGGGCAGAGCCAAGCACCACCACGATGGGTGTTCTAGATGAGATGGGGCATGAGACGGTACGTATTGGGACGCCGGAGGACATTCGTTGGTGTGTGTTCTGGTGGCCCCAGTACCCACAGCAGAATACCCCGCAAAAGCCTTGTGCTGGTGCTAGTCAGGAAAAGTGCCAAATTAATTCATTCTTTTTGTCCGTGTTCTCCGGGGTAGCATAAGAAGTTTAACTGGGATTGCCTTTCGTAAGTACTTTTGCCGTAAGTCTAATAATTAGACAATAGCGGGGTGGCCTATAGCAGCAGGTCCTAGAACCCTGATGAGGAAGGCAGGGCTCTCTCGCATCTCATTCTAAGATCAGTGGTTAGAATCTTGCACAAAGATGCCCAGGAGTTACTGCTGGCTCGTGCTGACAGGTGGATCTCATTAGCTCCAGCCAGGAGCAGCTGGCGTATCTAGCTGATGAAGAACGATCTCAAGGCTGGGAGAGAGGCGGTCCTGCTGGGAAAGGCCAGGCTTAGAGAAGTGAGTGTCATTGTTCGAGTAATCAATGCAGGGGATAAATGTGGACTATATCTAGGGTGCATATCTTTTCTCAGAGCAGTGTGGGAACGCTGCTTGCTTTCATGCTCCCTCGTACATGCCTTGTCAGCACAGCAAGAACCACTCTTCTTAGAGTCCCACTTCCTTGTTTATACAGGCCATTACTAACATATGGGGAGAGCAAGAGATCCTGGAACTACCGGTGAGGAAAGTTCAGCCAAAGAGCACTATGGCTGTGCTGGTGAGAGCTGCCAACATAAACACTCCGATAAATGCAATGCAAAGCCACTTACCATTCACTTCTGGGACATTTCAAACCGTATCTCAGAAATCGTGACTGATGCTGTTTCAAATACCGAATCCCTATTGTATGGAAAGGATCCACGAAGGAGGGACTTTCAGTACATACAGCAGGAAACTCAAAGTTCCTCATAGCAACTTCTTGCCTATGTGCATTAAATGGGCCAGATCCTCAGCTGGGGTAGCTCCACCGAAGTCACGGTCACCTAGAGAGCTGATGACGTTTTTAGTTTTGATCCTTACATAAAATAAATAAACACGGACATGACTCAAGTGCCCCTCAGCCTAGTCACTAAACACTGGCTGAGTTCTTAGAGGGGCCATGGCAAAAGTAGGTCTCAAGGAATAGGAAGAAGAGGTAAAAAACCTTAGGGATCAGTTCAAGAGGGGGCAAGTCGGTGCATGGGGGTAGCAAGTCCCTATTAATTTTCTCCTTGCAGCATCAGATTGTTGGAAAATACCTTGTATGAGGGGCACGGGGGGGACTTGGTTTCAATAAAAAGGGTAGAAGGCAAGCCATTGGTTTACGGATATACCTTGATCCTGGGTACGCAGCACATGTACAAAACCAGTGTTCTGAGTTGAGCTGGTCACTGCATCAAAATAACTTTCCCAAAAATGTTTCCCATTTTTTTCCAAGTCTTTCAAATATCAAGTTATGAAAAATGCCAGGCAGCTCTCGAGTTGGTCCAACAAATGAAGGGGAAAAAAATTAATCCCAAATTCGATAAACGTCAACCAGTCCCAGAGCCAAGCTGGAGGACAGATGGGCTAGTGGTTAGGGCAGGAGCCTGGGATTTAGGAGACCTGGCTTGATTTTCCTGCTCTGGCCCAGACTACCTGTGTGACCGTGGCAAGTCACCATGGCATCGCTACACTAAGCCCAGGGTCTGACTCAAGTTTAAGCCCAAGCTCCCACTTCCCGCCACACACACAGATCAGTCTGACTCGCGTCAGCAAGCACTCAGGACCCAGGTTCAAGGACCCTGCTGGGGCAAGGGGGTTAGAGCTTGAGTCCCACTGAGATTTAGGTCCATGCCCTGTCCTTTTGCCCTGTGGACACAGCTCAAGTGGCAGACCCATGTCAGAAGGGTCTGTGTAGTGCAGTATGGATGCATTAGCACGACTGTGTAGGGTGACCAGGTGTCCCGATTTTATAGGGACAGTCCCCATTTTTGGGTCTTTTTCTTGTATAGGCTCCTATTACCCCCCACCTCCTGTCCTGATTTTTCACACTTGCTGTCTGGTCACCCTACGACTGTGAGACCCAGGTCCAGCAACTGTAAGCCCAGGTTTACAATGCAGTGCGGCTACTCAACTGCAGGCTTGCAAACATCAAGTCCGCAAGCCCGGGTCCCACAGACCTGAGTTTATAATGCAGAGTAGAGGTACCCTTGGCCTTTGCCTTTCTGGGCTCAGCTCCCCGTTTGTCAAATGGGCGTCATAGCGCTGCCCTGCCTCACAGGAGTGTTGTAAGGATGAATAGATTCATTATAATGAGATGCTCGGATATTACAGTGATGGGAGGCCATATAAGTACCTTAGATAGGTAGATACCTATGCACAAGAGAGTTGCCTAGCCAGTATTTCTTTTTAATAGCAGCTTCCTGGCTACCCTTTACAGCAGAATCAAACCTTAAGTGGGATCTGTGAAGGGACTTAGGTGTTGCAGCACTGAGCATCACGGCACCAAACTTTTAGGCGCCTAGAAAATCCCAGGAACAACACTGTGATCCACAAAGCTGAGCCAGGCGCCTTGGCTCCCTGTACAACAAATGGGGAGAGATAGATGCCTAAGCATGTGATTGACAAATGCCAGCATGTGGGGAGCCGCCCAATGGGAGGTGTTGACCAGAAAAGGTGTGTGCTAAGCCCCACCCCTCTCTGAGAGATAGGCACCTAAATCCAGGCTGCAGAGAGGTGCCTAGCTCTGCTTAGTGATCCGCAAACAGGCACCTGCCATGTGGAGTCAGACAGCTTAGGAGCCTAAGGTGTGTCTTGCAGGAATGACTTAGGTACCTACCTAGCTCCCCACAAAACAGCCAGAGGCGGTACTGGCCTTTTACCTGAGTGGTTAGAGCACTCCTCTGGGATGTGGGAGCCCCAGGTTCAAGTCCCCCCTCTCTGCCAGACGGGGAGGAAGGGGTCTCCCACCTGCCAGGTGAGTGCTCTGCACAGTGTGATGTGATGGTGGTGTGATGCAATGTGAGGTGGATAAATACCTAAATAGCCATTGGGCCAGTGAGCGAGCGGGAAAGAGAGAACGCTCACCACTGAGCTAAAAGTTATATGGTGGGCACCACCTCTTCCTACTACTGGATTTTGAATGGGACCTGACCCGGTAGGGGCCCACCGAGCATGCCTGCCAGACTGGGGGACTTAGGCAGCTGAAAGCCCATCTTCCCCGGCTCGTGGATCGCTCTGGGGCTTAGGCCTTCCAGACGCCTGGAGGGAGACAGCAGTAAACATGCCCAGAGGCAGGAACATAGGCACTGAGGGAAATTTTACTCTGAAAAATTTAGGTGCCAAGTGATCTTAAGCACCTACCGGGCTCAGCAGGAATTTTATGGATCATGGTGGAAGCAAAACAGGGACCTGGGTGCCTGAGTACTTTTGTGTATCCCCCCCCCCGGCCTTACTGCTAAAAGACACTAACTGTTACAATCAGCCAGTGGCCTCAACATTGATGGTGTCTCTTCCTAGCTTAACTTGGGCCTGTTAAGCAGCTTTTATAGCCAGGCAACAGGATCAGCTGACTAGCAGCCAGCCAATCAGAGGGCCGTTCCCTCTTTAAAGCTCTTCCGGGTGGTGGGAATAGTTTGCTCTTTCCAAGTTACTTTCTGGTATGTGGCTGTTTTCTGGAGCCTCCCTCTCCAGGTAAGTTTATAAGCTCTTTGCCCTGGCGAAAGGTTTCCTTGCATACTACTGATTGTACTTGAGGGGGCCACTTAGGGATCTGGGGCAAAAATCAATACTTGGTCCTGCTAGTGAAGGCAGGGGGCTGGACTCGATGACCTTTCAAGGTCCCTTCCAGTTCTAGGAGATGGGATATCTCCATTAATTTATTTACTCTTGTAATTTCTGTTCTTCTTAGGATGAGGCATTTTCCTACCACGGCTTGCTAATCTCTGACTCTGAGTCTGCTCATCTCACTAGGAATAATCCATTAGGAAGGCTTGTCCTGGCAAGGACTGCGGTATTGAGTGTTCAGGGGTCAACCCGCTCTGTAGTTTGTCATAGCAGAGTGTTCGTCAAGTGGATAAATGAGTATGAACTTCCGAGTGACCCCAGCGACAGGGAACATGCTGAGGATGTCCCTGGACTGCATCTCAGAGTAACTTGGGGAGGGAAGGTCTTCTCCTTCTTCCGAGTCCTGGGGCTGTCTGGCTACTGGGCTGGTCCTGTAAAACAGAACCGTCCCAGGATGGATCTAGGCTAGCTGATAATAGCCTCGGAGGAGCTATTTTGACCGTGAGGGTGTTAAAGAAACCTTATGTTACTGGAGTGTCTCCTCAAGGAAGGGAGAGTCCTCCACTGCCCAGATGTGCAGGGTTTATGGCTGCTTGGCACAGGTGGGCTGGAGCAAAGTTCTCTCTGTGCAGCTAACGATCTAGGCTGGAATCTGTGTCTGTTAGAGCTGGGTGCTGTAAAGCATCTGGGTGACAAGTGCTGACAGTGTAGTGGGGAAAGGACTGGGGCAAACATTGTGTCTAGTTTTGATGTCTCATTTTGTGGGTGCTCATGGGGCAGGATTATGGCAATCCAGGGCCCTAGAGACACCATAACATGAAGGCCCCATGGCCCTGATGCCTCACCCTGTCCCCTTGTTGAAGTGGGTGTGACTGGGGGAGTAGAGACCGGGGCCCTTCTCCCTCCTGGAGAGGCACGGGTTCCAACAGGGGGCCTCTCAGTGCTCATCTTAGCTGTCAGGGCATATCTGCACTGTTTCCCTTCTGCCACACCCAGAGCCCTCTGCTGCACTGGTCTGGGAGTTAACACCCTTTTGTGATGTCTGGAGCAGCTCACTCCTCCAGCCTATTGTTTCAGGCTCTCTGCAGACTCCAGCAGACACCTCTGCATGAGTTACGTTTGGTTAACATTTTCAAGCTTTCCATTGTGACCATGAGTGCTAGAAAGTTACAGCGTTGAGTCTGTTAAAATCACATGACTCCAGGAGCTGAGGCCCTAAGAACAGTAGAGTGGTGCCTATGTCTTAATCCGGCCCTTGAAACACTTAGTATCTGATTTTTTTTTAAATTTATTTTCCCGAGAGATGCTGTGTTCTAAAAGCTCTCATTGCCTGCTCAGCCCCTCCGGGCCCCCAAATCAGTGGAGCCTTTTACGAATGTTGATTTTTAAACTGTGTAACAGTTTACGCCACCACATTAACACGTGTAAACACAGTGGCAAAATGACACAGCACATGTGCAAACGAATGAGGTGCATTTTTCTTTCCTTTGTACAAGGCAGTGCCGTGAGTGATCTCTTTGGAGTAGGCAATGCCAGTGGAAACAGCAGTGGCAAATTCAATCGGAGATCTGCCATTGTTAAGCGTCTAGCCCGGGGGGGCCAGATCCTCAGGTGGCATAAATCAGTGTCGTTCCACTGAAGTCAGCTTAGGTCTGGCCCACAATCTGTACTTTACTTTCCTACAAAGGAAAACCTTGTCAGTGCCTCTCCAGAGTCCTTGTTTGGGCGAGAACTTTGGTTCTTGACCAAAAAAGGGCCCTGTGCATCCACTGTATCTTAAAATGGGTTTGTTTATTTTAAAAAAAGCTTTCTTTCATCACCCACTGGCCAGCTCCTCAGTTGGTGGAAATCTGTCCCAAAAGCTACGCAGGCCCAAACAGGGATCAGTAATAATCCGGTTTGTATGTGGCCATCTTTGAAATGTCTGTTGGCAACTTTGATTCTCCCTCGCGGTTGCTCAGCTCATGAAGCTGTTAACAGAATTGTGCTCTCACCTAATAAAAGAGAGCATGGATGATAGGAGATTAGCGTGTGGCAAAGGGTGCCTCACGATATAGCAGGCTTTGCTACGGATTTTCTTTTACAGCGTTTTTAAAAGCCAGATGCTTAATGTTATCTCGACAATGTTTAGTCTTCTGGATTGGTAAAGTCACTTGTGAGTATGCACAGGAAATGGAAAACCAGTGCAGGGCCCTTACTGAATGGGGGAGGCAACCTACTGACAGATGATGTGGAAAAAACTGAAGTACTCAATGCTTTTTTTTTTTTTGCCTCAGTCTTCACAAACAAGGCCAGCTCCCACACTGCTGCACTGGGCAGCACAATATGGGGAGGAGGTGAGCAGCCCTAGTGGTCAAAGAACAGGTTAAGGACTATTTAGAAAATCTGGACATGCACAAGTCCATGGCGCTGGATGCAATGCATGCGAGGGTGCTGGAGGGAGTTGGCTGATGTGATTGCAGAGCCATTGGCCATTATCTTTGAAAACTCGTGGTGATCGGGGGAGGTCCTGAATGATTGGAAAAAGGCAAATATAGTGCCCATCTTTAAGAAAGGGAAGAAGGAGAATCCAGGGAACTAAAGACCGGTCAGCCTCACCTCAGTCCCCAGAAAAATCATGAAGCAGGTCTCCAAGGAATCCATTTGAAAGCACTTGGAGGAGAGGAAGGTGATCAGGAACAGTCAACACGGATTCAACAAGGGCAAGCCACGCCTGACCAACTTGATTGCCTTCTATGATGAGATAACTGGTTCTGTGGATATGGGGAAAGTGGTGGACGTGATATACCTTGACTTTAGCAAAGCTTTTGATACGATCTCTCACAGGATTCTTGCCAGCAAGTTAAAGAAGTATGGATTGGATTGGATAAATGGACTATAAGGTGGATAGAAAGCTGGCTAGATCGTCGGGCTCAATGGGTAGTGATCAATAGCTCGATGTCTAGTTAGCAGCTGGTATCAAGCAAGGGTCGGTCCTGGGGCCAGTTTTGTTCAACATCTTCATTAATGATCTGGATGATGGGATGGATTGCACCCTCAGCAAGATCGCAGATGACACTAAGCTGCGGGGAAAGGTAGATACGTTGGAGGGTAGGGATAGGTCCAGAATGACCTAGACAAATTAAAGGATTGGGCCAAAAGAAATCTGATGAGGTTCAACAAGTACAAGTGCAGAATCCTGCACTTAGGAAGGAAGAATCCCATGCACTGCTACTGACTAGGGACCGACTGGCTAAGCAGCAGTTCTGCACAAAAGGACCAGGGGATTACAATGGATGAGAAGCTGGATATGAGTCAGCCGTGTGTCTTCATTGCCAAGAAGGCTAATGGCATAGTCGGAGCATTGCCAGCCGATCGAGGAAAGTGATTATTCTCCTCTATTTGGCACTGGTGAGGCCACATCTGGAGTATTGCGTCCAGTTTTGGGGGCCCCACTACAGAAAGGATGTGGACAAATTGGAGAGAGTCCAGCAGAGGACAACAAAAATGATTAGGGGGCTGGGGCACATGATTTACGAGGGGAGGCTGAGGTAACTGGGCTTATTTAATCTGCAGAAGATAAGAGTGAGGGAGGATTTGATAGCAGCCTTCAACTACCTGAAGGGGGGTTCCAAAGAGGATGGAGCTCGGCTGTTCTCAGTGGTGGCAGATGACAAAACAAGGAGCAATGGTCTCAAGTTGCTGTGGGGGAGGTCTAGGTTGGATATTAGGAAACACTATTTCACTAGGAGGGTGGTGAAGCACTGGAATGCGTTACCTAGGGAGGTGGTGGAATCTCCATCCTAGAGGTTTTAGAGGTTTTTAAGGCCCAGCTTGACAAAGCCCTGGCTGGGATGATTTAGTTGGGGGAGTAGGTCCTGCTTTGAGCAGGGGGTTGGACTAGATGACCTCCTGGGGTCTCTTCCAACCCTGATAGTCTATGATTCTATGATTGAGTAGCTGCAAATTGCTGTGAATGTTTCTGCATAAGTTTAACTGCTCCCTACATCCATCATCAGTATTTGAACTCTGGCCCTTGAGCACTAGAAGCATAAATCTCTACCCCTTGAGCAATAGAAGCAAGTCTGTTACTTGGTAACAGCAGCATGTTCGTATCCTTGCATCTGGACCAACCACAAGAGGGGAACATATGGCACGCACTGGTGTGGGTTACAGATGGGCACTACCCAGTTGTCATGTTCATATTTTGGGGCCCAATCCTGCAAATACTCCCTGCTGGGTATCACGCTGGCTATTGCAGTAAGTGTCCGCAGGATCGAGCTCTTGGCCCGGCCCTCTTGCTGTTTGTTGTTTTTGGGTTATTCCATTCCAGAAGAGGCTATTCGTCTTAATTTAAAAATCCATTAAGTGTAGAAAAGAAGTTATTGTAAGAGATTGTTGACAAGTTGCAGCCCCATCTGGCAGTTCTTAAATAGACAAAACTCCCATTGAAGTCAGAGGGGCTGTAACCCAGGCGGATTCTAGCATGTGGCACAAATTTTGGCTCAAATTCAGTTAAAAAAAAAAAGCAAGCAACCCCCCAACTCTGCCTGGTAGCTTCTATAGCCTTGTATGGCTGTTTCCACAGGATGGAAACTGGGCATATTTTTAGTTAGAAACACTGAGGTATAAGATGTGGCTGCTGTGCATTTAATTATTATTAGATCTTTGCCTTTATTATTTCTCCCAACTCTTAAATTGATTTTTTTCTTTTGTAACGTGTACGAGTCAGCTTGATCTCTTAGGATTTTAAACCCCACCACCACCACCCAGTGCATAAAGCAAAAGGCACAATGGCTCCCATCACAGGGAGGAGGCTAACGGAAAGGGAATCTCTAGGAGTTTCATCTTTGCTGCTTCTTCGAGGTAGCAGATTGCCCCCTTGCCCATCGTGCACACGGGACGAGTCATGAGGCCTGCCTCCAGACGTGGAGAATCCCAGGGATCTGCGTAGATCCTGAGGAATCCTTGGAAACCCGGGGTGCCTATGACTTCGCGTTGTGTGTACCTCACCCCTGGGACCACCTAGTCATACGGCTCCAATGCAGCCACCACAGCCATCCCCACCACCCTGCTCACTTAAAGGGACCACGCAATACACCCTCCCACTGTTACCTTCCTTGGGGAGTCCCCTCAGGACCAGGGCAGGGAATGAGGTCCATCCTCTGGCCCAGTCGCTATACAAAGTATGACTGCCTCCTCTTCACTTATGGATCCTGACCTGGTGAATGGCGGCAGGGTCTGTGGAACGGGTTGGCCCCTCCTCCATCCACGTTGGAGTCATGCACATGGAGGGTTGCCCTGCCACTGTGCGTGCGCATGTGTGCTTGTGTGCGCGTGTGCTCACACGGACATGCAATCTGGCCAGCTGCTGCTTCATAAGTCTTGCATCTGAAGAAGTGAGGTTCTTACCCACGAAAGCTTATGCTCCCAATACATCTGTTAGTCTCAAAGGTGCCACAGGACCCTCTGTTGCTTTTTACAGATTCAGACTAACACGGCTACCCCTCTGATACATAAGCAGGGCTGTTAACTCTCAGGATTTTACCCTGGGTCTTGACATTTTTGCTGTATTTCTTAAAGCCCTGGTTCCTGGCAGCAAGAGAGTCTTGGCTTTCATTTAAAACCCCTGTCTGTTTCTAGCTCAGAGGTTCTCAAACCTGGGGCACCACCTCCCTGAGGTGAGCACAGAATGTATTGTGGGTGGGAGGGAGGGGGTGAGAAGCAGCCGCCCAGCACTCTCTGACCCTCCCCCCCCAGCTCTGAAGGCAGGGCAGAGAGCTGCGGCTGTTGGCTGGGTGCCCAGCTCTGAAAGCAGCGCCACCACCACCAGCAGCAGAGAAGTCAGAGGGGCAATGCCAGACCATGCCCCCCCAGGGCCGCCCAGAGGATTCAGGGGGCCTGGGGTCTTCGACGGCGCAGGTCCTTCTGTTCCAGGTCTTCGGGGTACTTTGGCGGTGGGTCCCGGAGTGAATGAAGGACCTGCCGCCGAATTGCTGCCGAAGACCCGGAGTGGAAGAAGCTCCGGGTCTTCAGCAGCGGGTCCTTCACTCGCTCCTGGTGTGTTCAGTGGCACTGAAGGACCTGCCACCGAAGACCCCCTGAAAACTCTCGTGGGGGCCCCTGAGGGGCTCGGGGCCTGGGACAAATTGCCCCACTTGCCCCCCCCCGCCCCCGAGCGGCCCTGTGCCATCCTCACTCCACTGCTCTTCAGGCTCCCGGCTCTGAAGGCAGAGCAGTATACGGATCGGTATACGTACTTGTGCAGCGGGGGGCAGAAGGCATAAACTACTACAGACCCGAAGAAGGGGGTGGGGAGGGGCGCAATTGACTACATTGGAGAACCACTGTTCTAGCTCTCCTGGCAGTGGAGAAATGCTTTAAAACGTGCACTCTAAAGGTTCAAAAACCTGCAGTTCAAAAAACTGAACACCTTTGCCCCACCCCCTTCCCCAAGGCCCTGCCCCACCCCTTCTCTGAGTCCTTGCCCCCACTCACTCCATTTCCCCATCCTTGCTCATTTTCATTGGGCTCGGGCAGAGGGTTGGGGTGCGGGGGGATGAAGGCTGGGGGGCCAGGCTCTGGGGTGGGGCTGGGGATAAGAGGTGTGGGCTGTAGGAGGGGCTCCAGGCTGGGGAATGGGGACAAGGGGTTCAGAGTGTGGGAGGGGGCTCCGGGCTGGGGTAGGGGGTTGGGATGTGGGAAGGGGTGAGAGCTCCGTCTAGGGGTGCGGGCTCCGGGGTGGGGCTGGGGATGAGGGGTTTGGGGTATGGGAGGGGGCTCAAGGCTGGGACAGGGTTTGAGGTGTGTGGGGAGTGAGGGCTCTGGTTGGGGGTGCAGGATCTGGTGTGAGGACAGGGATGAGGGCTTTGGAGTGCAAGAGGGGGTGCAAGCTCTGGGAGGGGGTTCTGAGATGGGGCGGGGGGGAGTTGGGGTGTGTGGGGGGGTTCCGGGCTGGGGATGAGGTGGTCGGGTGTGGGAGGGGGTTCCAGGCCAGGGATGAGGTGGTTGGGTGCAGGAGGGGGCTCTGGGCTGGGGACAGGGGGGTTGGGGTGTGGGAGGGGGTTCCAGGCCAGGGATGAGGGGGTTGGGATGTGGGAGGAGGTTCCGGGCTGGGGATGAGGTGGTCGGGTGTGGGAGGGGGCTCCAGGCCAGGAATGAGGCAGTTGGATGTGGGAGGGGCTCTGGGCTGGGGACAGGGGGGTTAGGGTGTGCGAGGGGACTCCAGGCCAGGAACGAGGGGTTTGGGGTGCAGGAGGGGGCTCCAGGCCAGGGATGAGGGGGTTGGAGTGCGGGAGGGGGTTCTGAGCTGGGGGTGCAGGCTCTGGGATGGGGCCAGGGATGAGGGGGTTGGGATGTGGGACGAGGCTCCGGGACGGGGATGAGGGGCTTAAGGTGTGGAAGGGGGTGCAAGGTGCGGGCTGTGGGTGGCGCTTACCTCAGGCAGCTCCTGGAAGCAGCTGGTACATCTCTGTGGCCCCTAGGCAGAGGGGCCAGGCGGCTTTGTGCGCTGCCCCCAGCCACAGCTCCCATTGGCCACGGTTCCCGCTCGGGCAAGATGGACCATGGTCTGATTTAGTATGGCAGCTCTTATGTTCTTAAGAGACAACTTCGAGGTAATACTGGTCGGCATGACAGAGCGTATTCTCTGCACCCACCTCTGCATCTTAGATAGACGTGAACGTGGGTCTGTGGAGGTCCGTGTTGATTTACGCCAGCCCACGATCCAGCCTTCAGTTTCAATCCCATACCACATCATGCATTAGGCCTTCCTGAAAGCAACATTTAAAAACCGCCTACTCTATGGAGAAACACATAGGCCACTGAAGCTGTATGACACTCTATCTCAGTGAAACAAGGAATCATTTTTGTTCAATCTTGTCTCCCTATTTCCTTGCGCTCCCCATCTGTCCATATCCGTCTGTTGTCTCTTGTCTTATTCTTAAATAGCCCCTGCCCCCAAGGAACTGACCGCTTCTTTTATTCTGTGTTTGTACAGCGCCAAGCACAATGGGCCTGCTCTGACCTGAAGAAGAGCTCTGTGGAAGCACCAAAGCTTTTCCCCCTCACCCACAGAGGTTGGGCCAATAAAAGATATTACCGCTGCCATCTGGTCTTTTTAAACAAGTAAAACCAGGCTCAAGTGTAGACAAAACCTTTTGTCTGTGTTCTCTTCAGGTGTCCTTCTAATAGAAGAACATCTCTAATAGCTCCCAAGTTCAGAACAAGGCCTCACAAGCTGTAGTCCTAGTCATTGATGCCTAAATATGTACGTGAACACATGCTGCAGCTTGTTGACGTATATTCTGCTAGAGAGAGGCTGCAATTTGCTGTAATAAGTGACGTGCTATGAGGAAAATAGATGCTGCTCCCTGAACTATAAAACCTTGTATTCCAATTGAATGGGCTTACCAGTGTGGTTGGCAACCTCCTTGACCTAGAGTTGCTTAGCTTACAGTACAGGGCTTCCAAACGACGCAGGCTGTGCCAACTGACTTGCAATCTCCACAAACCGTGCGACTTCCTCGAACTGAAGCAGTTGGGTGGTTGTGCTTTACAAACACAGGCAGTTGTGTTTCGCAATCTTCTTGAACTGGAGTGGTTGACTCATGAAACTGACAAGTTCCATAAATCAGAGCCACTAGCAAGGCTTGCGGAGCTGAAGATGCCGCCGGGTGCCAGCAGAGTGGCTGAATTCTGCCAAACCTTCTTCCCTCGGGGAGCTAATGGAGTACTCAGTTTGAAAGCCAGTCACTCAGCCTTCCAGAACAGTAATGAAACACTCACTACTGAAGACACATGAATAAACCGAACAGCGTGGGTCTAAGAGAGCCTCCCTCTTCCGAGCCACAACCTTCCAAAATAACAACAGTTTGAAAACTCTGCAAAAGGATAGGATTTTTTTTTAACTCTTGGGAAATCTCTCCTATTTCCAAAATGCCATGTCTGATTAACGTCAAACTTTCCCCAAAACAACTCCCTGGCAGGAGATCACAGAAGACCTTTCAAACAGAGAGGAGGGAATGAGGAGCGAAGGGACTTTGGCATCTTGTTTGGTTGTTTTTCTGTTTTGTTTTGGAGGAAGCTGAAGTAGATCATCGTCAAGCGCCCAATGAATGGCTGTTTACAATCCTAGCTACTGTATGGAGTTGTACTGCAGCTCCTTAGTATAGTAGTTCTTTTATCTGGGGTCCCTCCATGACATACAAGGGTACAATTCAGACTAATGAGTAGCTGGGTCACCCCTGCCCTGCAACCATGGGGGTCTGACAATGCCTTGCTGTGGTAGCTCGCACCCGGGGTGTTTACAAACAGCCTTCCAGCATATAAGCCACACCCTGAGTGATGGTGAGCATATAAGCCACACCTTGAGTGATTGTGTGATTGTGAGCATACAGGCCACACCCTGAGTGATTGTGAGCATACAGGCCACACCCTGTGTGATTGTGTGATTGTGAGCATACAGGCCACACCCTGAGTGATTGTGTGGAACTGCAGCTTTCCAGCCATGCTTGGGTTCCACTCTCTGGCTCTCACCGTCCTGGGTTATACTGCAGGGTGACCCCAGCACACCCCCAGTCCTGGATTTCTCCCCATCCCCTCCCAAAATGTCTGTCCTGTACTGCCCAGCCCACCGCTGGAGAGTACAAATGTTTTAAGTCTGTTATTCCTTTGAGGGAATAATATGCCAGTTTATTATCTGAAATAGTTATTCAGGCATTTCAAATTAAGTACACTGGATTAGATAAAACAGTAAAACAAATGTATTAAGTACAGAGAAAGAGATTTTAAGTGAGTACAAGTCATGAGGCATAAAAGTCAGAAATGGTTACAAGAAAAAAAGATAAGACATTCACTAATACTTACCTAACCAAGCAGATCAGAGTCAAGCAAAGCTTCTCACCGCATGCTTTCAGCAGTCTTACTGACCAAATCTGCAGGGCAGGGCCCCTCCCCCACAGTCCAACGCTTGCTTTCTTTGTCACTTCAGGTGCAGTGAATGCAATGGCCAGGGAGAAGAGAGGGGGTGCCTTGGGGTGTTTGTCCCGCCTTTTTATAGTTTGTCTCACTCGAAAAAATATTTCCAGCTGGGCAATAGGAGACAGAGAGTCTATGTGGAAGGATGTTCCCTGCTGGCTTTTCCTCACCTGTTTGGGTTTTCTTTGCCCCCCCCCCCCCCCGCTTGATGACTCTGTTTACTGCTTAAATGTAAATGCATTTAAATGCACGTTGCTTTGTTTAGGACAGACCTGTTTGCCAGCCTCAGTTTGGGCGGGGCTGCAGGGTTTGGAACATGTGTTCATTACATCATGCAGGGGAATCTTATCACTTCACACACAATGTTGCTACACGTATTTTTATCAGGACGATACTGACCAGCAAACTGAGTTTTCAAATGATCCCTTACAAGACATGCCTCGTACAAAAATTATTGCAATGGTATGTACCCAGGTATATTCTGTCACACCCTCCATGGCAATTATTCCTCCCCTTTAGTTAAAGTGTGGGTCCCAATTCTCCGTTCTGCTCTGGGGAGGCTTGGGGGATGGGTGTGCAGTGTAAACTCAGGGACTGGCCCGTACGGTTTGGTGTGGCCGCTTTGCATGTAGGCTGGCCCGAAAGCTGGTTTATTCAGCCTGGAGAGGATCACCCCAGTGTATGGCTGATCCTCCGGTAGTATCGAGCTGCCGCTCAGGCCCTCGCCTCCCCGCACAGTAGGCGGCCTAATGGGAAGAAAAGGAGCACGGCTGGAAGACTCCTGCACTACACCAGTTCTCGTATGCTTTTGTCCCCCTTTGTGGCTATTGCAACCTGACGCATGTTAGAGCAGTCCTCAGGCTGCTCCAACACGGCTGGATGGGAATCAGCCCTCCATGGAGCATCAGCCGGTAAGGGAGCGTGGAGGGGAACTTTAAGCCTTTCATATACCCGCATGGGCTGAAGTGCTGTCTGTGAAGTTTAGCCACTCCTAGGATCTAGCCTTGTATCTCCACTTGAATGCCTTGTTTGAGCCAATCTCCTTCTGCACCCTCAAAGAACCCAAATCCTGCAGCCTTGGCTTGGGCAAAATCCTCATTTAGAGTTAGAGGAAGTTTTGCTCAAGCCAGAACTAAGTAAGGAGTTCAAGGTCTGGCTCAGAGAAACCATGGCTACCATCTGGGCCAGATCTGATCTCTGGTGACATCAGCACACCATGGTGGCTTTACACTGTGGGGAGGGATAGCTCAGTGGTTTGAGCATTGGCCTGCTAAATCTAGGGTTGTGAATTCAATCCTTGAGGGGATCATCTGGGGCAAAATCAGTCCTTGGTGCTGCTAGTGAAGGCAGGGGGCAGGACTTGATGACCTTTCAAGGTCCCTGCCAGTTCTAGGAGATAGGATATCTCCACTAACTTAAATTTATTTGACTTAACAAGGGGAGCGAGAATCAAGTCCCGTCATCTCTTCTAGCAGCAGAAAGTTTCTCCCCTCTTTACCCTCAATAGTCTACTGGAGAAGGAAATGGGGTCACCTTCTCCTGAGAATCCAGAGGAATTCAGACACCACACCCCAGCCCTTCACTCACTCTGAGCTCTCTGCTATGCCCTGAGCCACCCGTGTTCCAGCTACTGGCCGCAGATCCGGAATTGTATTGCTTTGCTTATATATAAGCTCCTAATTCCAAACACAGCTGTGTGTTCATTTCGACCAGCTCCTCTCTGCTCTGCTTTACTAGCTCACAATTATAAGAGCTTCCTTGGCAAGCGAAGTCCCCGCCGGCTTTCAGCCATCGCGGGCTGGTGACCCTGATTACATGATGTCTGCTGACTGCCGCTGCACTGTTTGTCTACAAGCTTTCTAATGCAACAAAGGTTTATTGTAGATTTTCCTGAAGTTATTGAACATCCTGATTAATTCATGTCTCTGGTTCTCATTTAGTTCCAGTGATTAAAAAACAAACAAACGATAATTGGACAAAAATTGAAGCCTGGCTGATGAACTAGACATGATGATCCATGTGGGGGAGAGGGGAACAGAATGGTTTAAAGAGGCAATTTCCAGAGCATTCGTTATTCGAAATAAAGTCTTGAATACAATGGCCAGTTCACTTTTTCTTTCCTTGCCTTCCGAGATGATCCTGTGCCTATCTGACTTGCATTTGAGGCCTAAACATGAGAGGAAGAGATTAAACTAGGGGACCCTTATGGGTTTTTGGCTCTGCATTGAACATTTATTGTGGGTCATGATTCAATTAAGAGATTGCCTGAGGTAATAGAGAGGCCCAAATCTCAGCTCTGATCAGCATTCACTCTACCTGTACTCACCAGAGAAACCTCCAGTGGAAAGCAAAACCAGTAGGGGGGTCAGACCTGCTACATCGAGGGAGGAAGGATGGCCTTAAGGTACTGGACTGCAACTCCGGAGATCTAGGTTCAAATCCCCAGCTCTGTCACAGACTTCCTGTGTGACCTTGGGCAAGTCACTGTGGGAAACTGAGGCACGTAGAGACAATATGTGCAATGGGGATAATAGTATTGCCCTACCTCATGAGGAGGTGTGAGGCTAAATCCATCAGTTCTCGATTAATGGGAAGCCACACAACTAGTGAGATAAACAGACCTGCTCATCAGGAGAGCCACACATTCCCTTCTGAACGCCAGTCTCAAAACCAAGCCAGAACAAGAGGGCATGACTGTGAACATGGGCCAAGTGGTAACTTAAAATCGCTAGTCAAAGAGCACCTGCAGGTCCCTGGTTGTTAAAACCCAGGGATCAACCCATAACTTAGAAGAGGGTTTCAAAAACCACTGCAAAGCTAAGCCCACTTCCGGAAGACAAAACCAACACAGCGACAGTCTAGTGAAGGCGACACCAGTTAGGAGTGGGTCAGGACTGGCTCTCCTTGCTTGTTGTTATCTCACTCCTTGTTCTGAGCCCGATTGTACCTAGTATGCACTTGCCTGTGTTGGGGACAGTACGCCGAACCCTTGGGCTGCTTGTTGGCAGACATCAAAACACCCATGCGTCTGACGAAGTGGGTATTCACCCACGATAGCTCATGCTCCAATACGTCTGTTAGTCTATAAGGTGCCACAGGACTCTGCTGGAAAACACCCAGGAAACTGGAGGGCTGCTGTTGGTGCGGAGTCAGGAGCAATTGGAGGCCCCAGGGTCTCTCTCCACGCAATCCATCTGGTATTGCTGACTATTCAGTCGCATGCTGTGGAACAAGTTGCCCAGGAATGGTTCTCCGTGCGCTACACGTTTGCATGCACGGTGAAATGCATTAACAGAGTGCTCTGGTCAGCTCGGAAATACGCTGTAGTCTGAGCATTCATCAAAGACTGCTAGGCCGCAGCCTCAGCTGGAGTGAAGCCGCATAGCTCTTTTAAATTCAATGGCACTATGTTGGTTTTACACCTAGGTGATCTTATTGGCTGTCCCTCTTTTCAAGAACAATATGGATCCCTACTGAAGACCTCCTTGACCTTCTGGTACATTGGGATAACAGTGTATTTGGGGTGGAGCCGGCCAATATTGTGCAACTAGTAACTTTACCAAGGGCCTCCCACAAAAATATTCCCCCTTTGCCTGAAATGAGCCCTGTGTCCCTGGGAGGTGTATGCTGAAAGTGGGGTAGGACGAGGGATTAGGGAAGCTACTAATTTTGTTCTCTCACTTAAAGGGCCGCTTTCAACCTAAAGTCCCATCAATTACAAAAAAGTAATTTCAGTTCCTGCACTAGGGTGACCAGGTATCTGTTTTTTTTTTTTTTTTTTATGGGAGGGATAGCTCAGAGGTTTGAGCATTGGCCTGCTAAACCCAGGGCTGTGAGTTCAATCCTTGAGAGGGTCACTTAGGGGTCTAGGGCAAAATCCCTACTTGGTCCTGCTAGTGAAGACAGGGAACTGCACTCAATGACCTTTTGGGGTCCTTTCCAGTTCTATGAGATAGGTATATCTCCATATATTATTATTATTAATATTAACAACTGGTCGAAAAGGGATCCTGGTGGCTCTGCTGACCGGGCCATTGACTGTCCAGTTGGCAGTGCCACGCAGCGGGGCTGGCAGGCTCCCTGCTAACCTCCGCGTGGCTCCCGGGAAGCAGCCGGCATGTCCCCCCTCCGGCTCCTACGTGTAGGGGCAGCCAGGGAGCTCTGCAGACTGTCCCCCTCCCAACCACACCCCTGCAGCTCCCATTGGCCAGGAAGTGCGGCCAATGGGAGGTGCGGGGGCGGCGCCTGTGGACTGGGCATAGGGAAGACTGGGTGGGGTGACCACGGGCATAGTTTTTTGGGGGTATTGCCACTCTCCAAAAAGAGGTGAGGCATGGGGGGGGCCACATGGGCTTACAAGCCCCCCCTCCTCATTTCAGCAAGCGCAGAGCTGCCCAACTGAAGGAGGCGGTGTCTGGGCTCAGTTGACTCTGCAGCTGAATGCCGTCTCCTGGGTCCTAGTGCCAGTCACGCTCCCCTTCTGTGTCCTGGGAGCCTTCCTGTTTTCTGTGCAACAATGAGTGCCCACGGTGGGGCTGGGAAAGGGGGGTGGGGGAAATGAGGGAAGTGGGAAAGGAAATGGGGGGTGGAATAGGGCGGGAGGGTGGAATAGGGGCAGGGGGAGGGGAATGTGGGAGTGAATGGAGGGGCATGGGGAAGAAAAGGGGATGGGGAGGGGGAAGCAGAAGCCCAGCATGCGGCATCCCCTTAACAGTAGCTGGGTCTCCCCCATTAAGCAGCCCATAGAACTGTCACCCTGACAAGCCCTGCCCCCCTATACTTGGACCCATCTGAGCCTCCCTGCACCCAGACCCCCACCCCACTGATCCCAAGCCAGCTACACCTGGACCCCCACCCCACCAAGCCCCACTCCCCCAGTACCCAGACACCCACCCCACTGATCCCAAGCCCCCACCCCACCAAGCCCCACTCCCCCAGTACCCAGACCCCCCCGCCGAGCCCCATCTCCCCACACCCAGCCCCTCCCTCCTGAGCCCCAACCAGCTTCACCTGAATCCCCTGCAGAGTCCCATTGCCCCTGAGCCTTTGTGCACCCAGATCTCCCACTGGGCTGCCCACACCCAGATAGCCCCATCCAGAAACCTCTCACCCCACACCTGGATCCCCCCACACTAAGCCCCTCCACACTTGGATCCTGCTGGGCTGAGTCTGCGCACCCACACCTGGTACAGGGGGGCAGGGCCCCAGGGTGTTTCAGGGGCAGGCCCAGCCCTTGCACTGTGTCAGGGTCAGATGCAGCTTCACTCCCGAGTCCCTGTACCGGGGGAGTTGGGGCTGCAGGGTGATCTCCCACCTCCATGCAGCCAGTGACCCATGTTCCCCCTGCCATGCGGGAGCCTCTGCATTTATTTATTGACAAATGACATGTTTGGAATTTTAAAATATTGTGCACATCATTTTTTGATGCAGAATTTTTAATATTTGGGCACAGAATTCCCTCGGGAGTACTTACATCCCTGGCAGTAGCACCTATTGGTGTTGATAGAGGCGAGTGGCTATCTGAATACTCAATAGCAGAGAAAATGAAGATACGGGGGGAGGGAATGGAAAAACTAAAATAAACCTTTTCTTGTTCTTATATTCTTTTTTTTAGCCCACACACCAAAGCTTTGTTTCCCCGGATTCGGAACAAGCATTCGCTGATCTGGGCTAAGGACTTTGCTTCGTAATTCATCTTCTCCATCCCTTATCTTGGGTCTTTTATTTTCAAAAGCAGGGAAATGGGTGGTGGTTTCATTAATGAGTCCGGCTCAGTTTCATGGTATGGAAATGAAAAGAAGCCAAGACGCAATCTCTTGGCACATGGTATTAAACAAACCGGACAGCCGCAAAACCGTAGAGAGTAACATTGTCTTTATTAATCGAGCCTGAATGAAGCTAGTGAATGCTAGTACTTTTGCAGGCGTGTAGTGCGGGGTACCAGGCTGTTAAGTATTTTTATCTTCCTCGATGATATATCTTCACATCTTAAAAAAGAGAGGAGTTGATATTTTTCCTTGTTTAAGGCTTATACTCAGCCATGGAAATCACATGCCTGTTGGTCTGGGTAGTGTGCACGGCTGATTATTCCCAGGCCTGGAACTCACTTCCAGGAAAGAATTTTTCTTATGCAAATTGGAGACAGGGGCGGGGACTTCAGTCTGTTTTATCAGAGTGTTTTTGCATTTGCATCCAATGCATAGTGGTCTGAAAAGACTTGGAGTGGGGGTCTGTTAGCACCCCCACATCTGCCTGTCTCCCTGCCCAGCAATTAAATCTGCCCCCAAATCAATTCTGTTCCTGCTCCCCAGCCTCCCATCTCTTCTGCCCCCTTCCTGTCTGACCTCTTGCAGTTAGTGGGGTTCTTTACGCGGGTTCTCCCAGGCCTTGGGGGGAGAGGCTGCAGCAGGAAACCTTCTGCCCCTTCCCAGGTCAGGTGGGAGGGAGAGGAGCTGTTGCCTTTGCTCACAGGAGGGGATAGGAGAGGAGGGAGGTGAGTCACCTATAATTAATGGAGATATCCCATCTCCTAGAACTGGATGGGACCTTGAAAGGTCAGCCCCCTGCCTTCACTAGCAGGACCAAGTACTGATTTTGCCCCAGATCCCCAAGTGGCCCCCTCAAGGATTGAGCTCACAACCCTGGGTTTAGCAGGCCAATGCTCAAACCACTGAGCTATCCCTCCCTGAGACTGGCATTGGATTGTAGGGGGAGAGAATGCTGCCTGCTTCCTGTGGCAGCCCTGATTGGCTGCTCTACCCCAGGAGGCAGGGAAGTGGGGAAAGCAGCCAATCAGAAGGGCCCCCCATACCCCAGGTGATACTGAAAACAATGCAGCCATTAGTGACCCAGCTCACTTCTTAGAAATGGTATTTCCCAGGTCGGTGACCCACTGGGAGGGTGCTATTAAAGCAAAGAGTGGATGCAAAGCATGTGTCATCACTGTCCTGGTCCTATTCCTGTTTGAACCTGCTGTCAAAACTCACTTTGACATCAACAGGAGATGATTGGGACCACGAAGTGGCCAGCTTGACAATGGCAAAGGCTAAGGATCCATTTGTCTACTGAAGACGATTGAGAAGGTTACATTGGCTCCTTCCTTTAACAGTGACTCTCTTTCTTGCGGTGACTTCTGAATTGAAGTGTGATTTCAAGTGACAACTAGTCGCTGGTCTTGGTTACCGCAGCCAGAGATTTACGGGACTCATTGCATTCTGGGATGCGTGCCCACACAGCATGGTGCTAGGAGAAACAGCCGCGAAACTTACTTCCCACAGTTAGTCCCCTCTGTGCGTCTGTGGACCAGTCCGGCTCCACAACTGACCAGTTGACGTCAAAAGGCCCAGGAGCCCAGAGCAGTGAGGAGGAGGAATTTACTGGTTTTAACATGCTGTTCTGCTGAGCAGGGTTTTAATGAATACCCTTTAAATGGAGCATAGCAGGGTTTAACTCAATAGGCACTACTGGAGTTTAAATAAGGGCACTACTTCACATACATGCATTTCTCAGCCTGGAGGATCCCAAAGCAATATGGTACTTGGGCGTCAAACACCATGTCAGCTAGGCACTTAAATACCTCTGAGAAGCTGGGCCGATATGCTAGGGCATACTACTGGTATAATGCCCTAATACTGCCCTTCTTATAATTCCTAAATACTAGGGTGACTGGATCAATATAAATATCTTACACAAACAGACAGACAACTTCCAGCACCACTGCAGAGGAGCGGCCCAGAGAAATCCGGCAAACCGCCTCTCTTTCAAACGGTCACAGGCTTTTAAATGTGTTCTAAAAAACTTAAACTTCCAAAGTAAAAGGGAGGGGCCCACCAGGAGCCCACCTTTGCACAATAATTAACACAAAGTTGAAGCCAGGCGCTAAAACCATAACTGGGATGATCTCCAAATAGCAGCCTTGCATCTAGGGAAAGCGAATGGGCCTTGCAGGGGGGCTGAAAGCTGGCAAAGTAGGAGTATTTCATAAGAATGGCCATACTGGGTCAGACCAACAGTCCATCTAGCCCAGTATCCTGTCCTCTGACAGTGGCCAATGCCAGGTGCTTCAGAGGGAATGAACAGAACACGTTAATCTTGAGTGATCCATCCCCTTCATCCACTCCCAGCTTCTGACAATCAGAGGCTAGGGAGATTCAGAGCCTGGAGTTACATCCCTGACCATCTTGGCTAATAGCCATTGATGGACCTATCCTCCATGAACTTATCCAGTTCTTTTGTGAACCCTGTTATAGTTTTGGCCTTCACAACATCCCCTAGCAATGAGTTCCACAAATTGACTGTGCATTGTGTGAAGAAGCATTTCCTTTTGTTTGTTTTAAACCTACTCCCTATTAATTTCACCGGGTGACCACTAATTCTTGTGTTATGTGAAGGAGTAAATAACACCTTTTCCTCCACACCAGTCACTATTTTATAGACCTCTAGCCCCTTAGTCATCTCTCTGCCAAGCTGAAAAGTCAGTCTTTTTAATCTCTCATCATATGGAAGCTGTTTATTCATAGATTCATAGATTCATAGATTCTAGCACTGGAAGGGACCTCGAGAGATCATTGAGTCCAGTCCCCTGCCCTCATGGCAGGACCAAATATTGTCTAGACCATCCCTGACAGACATTTATCTAACCTACTCTTAAATATCTCCAGAGATGGAGATTCCACAACCTCTCTAGGCAATTTATTCCAGTGTTTAACCACCCTGACAGTTAGGAACTTTTTCCTAATGTCCAACCTAAACCTCCCTTGCTCCAGTTTAAGCCCATTGCTTCTTGTTCTATCCGTAGAGGCTAAGGTGAACAAGTTTTCTCCTTCCTCCTTATGACACCCTTTTAGATACCTGAAAACTGCTATCATGTCCCCTCTACTTTTACACTTGACTTGCCAGAGTTTATGCTCCTTTCTATTGTCC
This sequence comes from Trachemys scripta elegans, assembly GCF_013100865.1. Taxonomy (NCBI): domain Eukaryota; kingdom Metazoa; phylum Chordata; order Testudines; family Emydidae; genus Trachemys; species Trachemys scripta. The sequence goes on along the minus strand of NC_048301.1, from coordinate 8,418,107 downwards.
TCATAGGATTTAACTTCCAATTTTTAAAGGGTGCCTTTTTGCCTCTAATCGTTTCTTTCACTCCCTTGTTTAGCCCTGGTGGCATGTTTCTGGCCCTCTTACTATGTTTTTAAGACTATTGGGGGATGAGTCAACTTCTGGCGAATGCCCTGCCAGCTGTCCCATCTCTCTTTTATCAGCAAGGCTCCATCTCTGGGGTCTCCACTGATGGCTGTCATTGACTGGGATGTGGGTGGTCATGCCTAGTGGTTGGAGTCGGTAGCCAGGAATGGGAGCCCAGGTCAGAGGCGAAGTCAGGAATTGGAGCTGAGGGTCAGAGTCGGGTTATCTGTGGTGAGACAAGGCAGGGGGGCAACACTGGATTCAAGGCAGGAACGAGGCTGGGAACACACAAGCACGGGAGCTACCACAGCTGTGGGCGAATGCTCTGAGCAGCCACTGAACGACTGTTCCTGCTGGGCTTAAAAGCTGGTCTGCTCACTCTTCCCACCAATCGGGTGACAGTCTATGATATTCTTATCGATAAACTAGGCAAATACAATTTAGATGGGGCTTATTAAACCTAACAACGGCAGGTGGTAAATGGTATCCGTTTTAGACCGGCTGAGCCGGATGGAAGTTGGATCAGGAAATGGGGATAATAGACGCCTGTAAAAAGGCTATTACCATGCTGATGGGGAAATAAAATGAGTTAAAAAAAAAACAAAAACCAAGGAAGGAAAGACGCCGACGTAGGTTAGGTGGGGTTTTTGCCCTCATACACAGTACAGGCAACTGCCAACAAGAGCAGAAGTTAGTCTAACAACAGGAGGCCTGCTAGATATGCTTAATATGGTTGAAGTTTTGCCTGTACAAAGGGTAGTAACATGATTTTAAGGAATGTGTGAAACGATCTCTAGCCCGCTTGAAACTGGGAAAAATACCCTTTGATTTTTCTAATCTGCTCAACTCTACATTGGAAACTAACTGGGCAGAGACCCCAAAGCTAACCCACATATTTGTGTTTAATACGGAAAGGAGAGCAAGAAAGAAAAAGCCAGCATGCCAAGAATGCAAAATGAGTTTGAGGAAACTGGCTGACATTCAAAATGAGTTTGAAGAAACTGGCTGACATTATGTTCTTATGTTCTTATGTTCTTAGTTATAGCCACAAAGTATTTTAATAAATACAGAACACTAGCATGGGAGGATGATTGGGAAAGTTAGCAAACCAGCACAAAAGGAAAAGCATGGCAGAGAACTTCTACCAAGGAAGGGCAATTTCAACTATATATACAGTAAGCGGATGGCAGAATTGTCAAACAAGGGAGTTAGTTTGATATACCCTCTGTAGACAAAGACATTAGAAAGCTGCCAAAGTGAAGGCTCCTTTCTCCAAGAAAGAAGGAGCAAGGTAGAGCAAAGCTAGCCATGAAATAACTTTCTAAACAATTAGCTACATTTAAAGTAAGCAGAATCCCTGGCCCAGGGAACATCAGTCACAAATTAATTCCTAACAAATGAGTAAGGACACGGGTGAAATTGCAATCTTTAAAAGTTTACCAGGCTCCAGGCGCAGTGACTGGTATTTGGAAATTGGAAACATTGCTTTGTTAGTATCTTATTAATGAGTCAAAAGACAAACAAGGAAGCTGTAGACCAGTGGGTTTAAATAGAGTTGCGATGGAAACCTTTGGGAATGCCAGTATCTTGTGGGATTTCATGGCAGGACATAGAGCGAGGGATGGAGAGCCAAAGTCTACCCCCAGATACACATGGGAAAGCCCTGGGAGCGGGATGTGCATGCTTGTAGACAAAATTGGCTCAGTATTAGTATAAATTCAGGCAAGGGACATCATGCTGGAATTCTTGTAATAACTAGATTCTTCCTGTAACAGGGAAAGGCAAGTTAGTGGCTGTCCTGGAATATGCCCGCGATTGTCAGAAGATTGACATGTTGGAGGTAATGGCTGCAGAAATAAATCTCACATTTTTACTTCCTGTGACCAATCACCAGGATTTTTTTCTCCTGATCACATGACCCCACCCCCCACCCCCATCCCAGAATCGTTTGCACCAGAACCTTAGGCTATGTCTACACTGCAAAGAAAAACCCATGTCTGGCCCATGCCAACTGACTCGAGATCACAGGGTTTGGGCTGCGGGGCTGTTTCATTGTGGTGTAGGCCCCCCCTCCACCCCCCGGCCAGAGCCCAGGCTCTGGGACCCTCCCACCCCACAGGGTCCTAGAGCCCAGGTGCCAGCCCAAGTCTGGATGTCTACACAGCAATGAAACAACCTTGCAGCCCGAGTTGGCTGGCACAGGCCAGCCAGGGGTTTTTCTTTGCTGTGTAGATATACCCGTAAACTCTTAAAATGATCTCTGCCAGGGTCGAGTTGCACCTTGACTGTTGAGCTTCATGGTCTCTCCACCTGCTCGTCTTCCTGCTTAGAGGTGGGATTATTCTTTGTATTGGAATAGCTCTTAGGAACCCCAATAACTTTACCCACTGGCTCTCACCCTTCCTCTGTTTGCAGTTTCCTCCTTGGGATGGATTTGTACTTGGACTCCACCCTCTCACCACATCCGGAGAGCTGCTCCCAGCTCTTCCTTTCCCCCATCTCTTTCTTTTTATATTTTTGCTTGGGTCATGCACACACATTTTGCTGACTCTTCTCCCCCTCTGGGAACTCCGATCCTCCACTCGCCAGAAGTCTACAGGATGCTGGGGACCCAGGAGCATCCACAGCTGATCCAAATGCCACAGGAGCGGCCAAGTTGCCACTTTTTGCCCCATCCATGGTCCAATGGTCCGTTCCGGTTGTAAAATCTATTTATTGCTGGGAGCTGCTCCCTTCAACCAGCTCAATGAACTGCTACAATGGTAGCAAAGAAGGGAAGGTCCTTGGTTTTCAAGGAACTACCTACCACTAGAGAGACAAATACAAGTTTGCAGGAAGCGTTGAGGTGGATCTGGGATCCTGCAGCTTTTCCTACTACCACCACCCTGTTTCCCTCCTCTGCCCCTGAACTAGTGTGGTGCTCCCATGTTCGGAAACTGACCAGATTATGGCTAGATGGACATTGGGTAACTGTAACATACTCCTGAATTTCATGTACGGGTGCAGATAGCAAGGAGTTAGAAAGTACTATTTTAGGGGCTGAGTCTGTGGTTTGCAGGACTGGATCCTTCTTACGAACATAAAACTTACAGCAAGCTTTTGTCTTACTAAAGATATTGGCCCAACCCCTTATCTCAGGTGCTCCCAGGGACCCCCCATTGCAGATGAAGACCTGTACGGCTGAAGAGATTTCAAAGCAACGTAGGGTTGGAAGGGACCTTGAGAGCGCATCTAGTCCAGCCTCCCGCGCTGAGGCAGGACCAAATATACCGAGACCATCCCTGATAGGGGATTGTCCTTAAAAACCTTCAGCGACGGGGGTTCCACAACTTCCTTGGCAGCCTACTCCAGAGCTTAACGACCCTGACAGTTAGAAAGATTTCCCTAATATTTAAGCTAAATCTCCCTTGCTGCAGATTAAGCCCATGACTTCTTGTCCTACCTTCGGTGGACATGGAGAACACTGGATCACTGTCCTCTTTACAACACCCCTTCATGTAGCTGCAGACTGTTATCAGGTCCCTCCCCCACCCAGTCTTCTTTTCTCAAGCCTAAACATGCCCAGTTTTTTTTAACTTTTCCTCATAGGTCAGGTTTTCTATTAGTTTTGTAGCTTTCTTCTGGAGTCTCTCCAGTTTGTTCATATCTTTCCTAAAGTGTGGTACCCATCCAGGTGAGGGCACACCAGTGCTGAAGAAGCGGGGACAATTACCTCCGATGTCTTATATATGACACTGCTGTTACTAAACCCCAGAATGCTACTAGCTTTTTTGTTTTCCAATTGCATCATGTTGGCTCATATTCAAGTTGTTATCCATTATATCCCCATTTGTCTTATTATCACATACCTGGTCCGACCAGTTTACTCTGGAGTCCAAACACTCTGCATTTCAGATGCAGTCTTTTATGAAAGAAATCCCATCCCACCCTTCTGTATTAAGCAACCAGACCAGAAATGCCAGTATGAAAAGCACAAAGACACAGTATAACTGCCATGCAAGTTTAATAAAACACAAGAACTTAATGTAATTCTGTATGTTGCTTTTCATCATATTGGGGGAAGGGGGTGGGACACCTCTAAGATTTTTGTATTCCCTCTCTCCCCACAGCCATGTTTTTAAACAAAGGCCTGAGGGCCCCGTGCTGAAATACAGGTTTGCGTTTCCCGCAGTTGCAGGCACAAATTAGGAATTTGCCTGAGCAAGTCATTATTGAGGCCTGAATTTCCAGAAGGGCAGAGCAACCACAGCTCCAATCACAGCCCGTGGAAGTGTGACGTTCCGGCCTCTTCTAAAAATCTGCTCCACAAAATGAAGGTTATGCACTGAATCTATACCATAGCTTTATCACTGAAACCTCCACATCAGCTAAGAATATGGTAGCAATAATTGCCCCCCTAGCAGCTAAGTGTAGGCTTTTATTCTTAAACCAGGAAGAGATTTTCATCTCCCTTGTGCAACATTATTCTGTGTCTGTCATCTGCCCACCCACATTTCAAAGGCTAGAGAACTTCCTGTGGATAGTGGCTAACTGACAAATTACACAACTGCTGACTTTTATTTCAATCTCCATTGTTAGCGGCTCTCCTTCTTAACACCCATTCAGACTGTATAAAAATCAACAGCATCGAATGCCTGACCTTCAATAATTCTTTTGATGAGAACAAATTCACAACCCCTCTAGTATTACTTGTATCTTACAAATTGCATGCGAAGTTCTAGATTGTAATAAGTCATTTGGGGAGAAAGTGTGTGTCTTGGAATTAGAGAAGTCAAAACAGCATTTCCTTCATTTCCATCCTGAAAAGCAACGTTTCCAATGCTTGTCCAGCAAACAGCTCAACATCAAATCTATTTGTGTAACTTGGGAGACACATCATTTGTGGAAAAATAGGTATTTAATCACACCGCTGGGGAAGTGGGCGGTCATGCTTGCTTGCTTCCTTTTAGTATTTTTTGTTCTGGTCAGAAGTTCTGTCTTTCAACCCTGAGTAAACAAGAGTTTGTGGGGAATTTTTCATAAAAATGTTTGTTTAAAAATGCCAATTCATCGGATCTGAAACTTCTCCAAAAGAGGTTTGGATTCAATGAATCTCCCAACTAAAAAAAAATTGGAAAAACGTTTCAAAATGAAAGTTTCTGGTTTCCCAATTGGAAAGAGCTTTGTTTTTTTAATATAAGCTAATTACAGGCGAAGGAAGGTTAAAAGAAAAATGGGCAAAAGCTAAACAAAACGTTCTGAAATGATTGAAATGAAACGTTTCAGTTGATCTCAACTGAACATTGTTTTTTTTTGGTTCACTGATCTTTGAGATTTTGACTTTGTCTCCATCAGAGATTGTGTGTGGGGGTGGGAGTGGGGGACTTCAGACTTTCAAATATTTGAGGGATTGGAAAACCATTTCCCACCCAGTTCTAGAATAAACACGCCTAGTCACCCTTCCCAAGAATGTTCTTGATGTTATATGGACCTTCTTTTCCTTCTATTTATTCCCCCATTATGTTGTAACCTAGCCCGTAGCCTACATGTTTCATCCATATGACCGACTATTTTCTGACTTGTGACTTCTGCATAAACCACATATGATTCAGACAGCTACTTTGGAAAGATGATTTTTATTGTAGTCATTTTACGTTACGTCAAATGCAGAAATACAAAAAGCTTCAAATCTTTTCATTTTGGGTATTTTTAGACAGGAATAAAACTCTTAAATATACAAGATCCACTTGCAATAAAATACCATGTACGTTTTGGGTTTTTTTAAGAAAGTGGAGCAACACCTGTGCCAGTTATCATGGGTAATCCCATTTGGGCAAATTCATCTCTAGTGTAAGCAAGTCCATTGACTTCAATGAGGGTTCCATGGAAGGGAAGGGGAAAAGGTTACATAAAATAAGGCCACTCTCAGCCGAAGTTTAATGGGTTTGGATTGTCTTGCACGGACTTCAGTGCGGATTGCATAGGGTGTGAAATCAATGCAGAATTTGACAGATGAGCCAATCCTGATAACATACCATTGACAAAAATATATGTAGCAGAGAGTGTGTACCTGACAAACTGAATTCATTTTTATTTAAATAAAAATCTCAGTAGAAAGCAACACCATTGGACCACTGGACATAACGCTATCATATAAAAATAACCTCTTACTTTAACGAACAAAAAAAGTGCCTCGGTTTCCCAGTGAGCTAAATGTTACTGACCTTCTTTGTAAAGTGCTTTGAAATCTACTGAGGAAAGGCACTAGAATGAGAATTGGGTATTATTAGGTTGTCAGTGGATCATGGTCATCCTGAGACTCCCATCTCATTAAATGGGAGGGGATCTGCTTAGGGCAGAGTTGAGAACTACAGACTTAGGTAACTAACATTATCCTCTGTATTATGGGGTCAGTTTAGCTCCACCCTCCAAAATGTGCCCTCGTGTCTACCCAGTGGAATTCTTTTGGGGCAATTTTCTCTCCACCCCTCTCTGAACCTCTGGGTCCTCCTTGGCATAGCAGACAAAAGGACAGCTGCTGATCTACACTAACATCCCTATATCAGCGTCACGTACAATATACCACAGTCTGTCTGAAAACCTGCTTTACATGTGACACTGAAGGGAAACTATCTTTTTCAGAGGAGGGACTTTAAGACATAACTTAGGGCCCTGATTAAGCAAAGCATCGAGAACGGAAGTGCTCTACGGAATCGGGGCCAGTCACTCTAGAAAAAAGGTCTTTCCAGCACACGGCAGGCTTGGACAGGAGACAGCTACCCTGCCTCCATCGAACTCAATGGCAAAGCTCCCCATGAGTTCTGTGGGAGCAGGCCCATAATGTAAAATGAAGGCAGCTTCCTGGTTAGAATCACAGTGAGGACAAAGAACGAGGAGTACTTGCGGCACGTTAGAGACTAACAAATGTATTTGGGCATAAACTTTCGTGGGCTAAAACCCACTTCATCGGATACATGCAGTGGAAAATACAGTAGGAAGATATATATACACACACAGAGGACATGAAAAAATGGGTGTTGCCATGCCAACTCTAACGAGAGTAATCAATTAAGATGAGCTATTATCAGAAGGAAACAAAAAATGTTTGTAGTGATAATCAGGATGGCCCATTTCAAACAGTTGACAGGAAGGTGTGAGTAACAAACTACACCATTTGCTCAAGAAAGTCCCTGAAAAAGCACAGGAACAAATCTGCACAGACACACCCCTAGACCCTTGACCAGGGGTATTCTATCTGCTACCCAAGATCCATAAATCTGGAAATCCTGGACACCCCATCATCTCAGGCATTGGCAGCCTGATAGCAGGATTGTCTGGCTATGTAGACTCTCTCCTCAGGCCCTATGCTACCAGCGCTCCTAGCTATCTTCGAGACACCACTGACTTCCTGAGGAAACTACAATCCATTGGTGATCTTACGATCTAAGGTGCCACAAGTACTCCTCGGTCTTTTTGCTGATACAGACTAACACGACTACCATTCTGAAACAGTGAGGAGCAGCCAGCCTGCTAGAAGGTCTCTATCTTGTGAAATATTTCCCCTGGATATTTAAGCCTTCCCGTCATCATTCCCACAGCTTTACCTAGGATGAGATGTGATGATTACATAAGTGGCTTGCACGGTATTTCTTCTATGGAAAATGCCTATGAGCAGGGGCTGCAAAGGCTTGTCGCGCACAAGACTGTATCAGGCTTGCATGGGAAGAGGCACTTAATACAAAAGTGTTGGGGCCTCTAGAAAACCCCTAGTGAGAAGGCCTGGGAAGCCTTCTTCCTTCTGCACAAGCAACCATCTCTCCCAGCACTGAAGGGCAGCAGGCCGGGCCCCAGCGGACACACCCCAGCCTCGGAGGTGCACAGGCCGCATGCTTAGAAGCGTGTTCGGCTCCTTATCCTACCAGCACAAATAGGTGGGGGATGGGCATCTGGTTGCAGCCCAAAGCAAAGCTCTTCCATCCAAGAGGTTGTTGAGGAGGTGTGGGGCACGGGCTGAGTGCTCCAACACCGGGGGAGCTCAGTTGACATTTGCCCACCATTAAGCATGACCCTACCCATGGAGTGCCACTCGAAAACTCAGGATTCTGGAGCAGAGAGCTGGAACCCTGCTTCTGCCCCTCCTAACAGCTGTGGCCCCAAACGAGGAAGCCAGCTGGCTTTTCTTCCCCGACCTGTACGGCACTTGGAAAATAGAGCGACAAGAAGCGGAACTAGCTTTAGCCTTCCTGCCCTCCCCTCCCACCCCAGGGCAAGACTGTAGTTATACGAAGGCACATGGCAATACAGATATCTCGGAGACAGAAATACACGGGGGTCTAAAGACTTCCGTTTCAGTAGTTAGATAAATGGTTAGTTAAGCCTCCACGAAGCTAATAAGGACTTGGTGGGTTTCGCAACAAACCAATAAGCCAAAGCAATATTATTAGCTCTTCTGTGTCTCCCCACCAAACCGCATCACAAGGCATAGTGTTCCAGAAAACATTTATCTCCGAGACTTACAGTAAATAGCCACTATCTTTTTAGCGTTTCAAACGCACTAGAGTGCAGCACACGTCTTTAGTTCAACATGAAAGTTCCTGTCTAGTGGCAACAGAAATCCAGTTATTGATTAGCCTCTAGGATGCTGTCCCATAAGTAGAAAATACTCATTGTAGATGGACTTCCCTTCTGCTTTTTGACAAATCCTGCAGTATCTCGTCAGCCAGACTGCAGCTCAATCCATTGTACAGTAAATGGATTTGTTTATTAACCTAAAAAGCACAGCTTCCCATCGTGTTTATACTTCTAAGTTTGTTCGTGACCCTGAGGAGCCATTTTAGCATGATCTTCCAGATGTCTCCACTGAAAGCGACTGGGATTACTGCCCGCAAAGGTCAATCTGTTTATTGGATTTTGACTCTGCAGCAGGAGTCGTCGTCTGCATGTTGTCTTGGCTCTTCAGGGACATCTGACAGCACAGTACAGAACGGATTACCCTCAGCACTGAAGGTCTAAGGATGACAAAGACCCAAGGGTCAATAATTGGATTAATTGCTAAGAACCTCAGCGCTAGAAGGTCCCTCTTATCGTCTTGGATTTCCATAAACTTGTTCACATAGGCATCAATCTGTAAAACAAAGGAAAAATAAAATGCAAGACTGATCATAGGAATATTTTAATGCACAAGTATAAAACCCCACTTCAAAGGAACGTCTATATTCACAGCAGATGTTTTGTTTTCAGTGTTTTAAGTGAATTGCGTTCTAATGAGATGCCAAGCTGGTGGACGTAAAGACTAGCGCTGGGTGGGAGACTGTTTTTGTGTCCCGTGAATATTTTCAAGAATTCAAAATTTTTTCCATGTCTTGATTTGGGAGGAAACGTCAAAATCTTGAAAATATTTGTGAACTGAGAAACCCTTTTTTTTTTTTTCATTTCAGGCAAATCAAAACGTTGATTTCAAAAATTTGCCATTTCAATTTTTTTACCCCTTTTCAGTCTAATTAGTTTAAATTTCAAAAGGAAAAGTCCTTTTGAACTGGAAAACTAGAATTTTTCGTGTAGAATGTGTCAAAATGACACTGACAATTTCAAAACCTTTTTTTTTTCCTCAACACTTTTTTCAAGTCAGGAAATTTGTCGAACTCCACGCTGTTTCATTAACAGTTTAGGTTTCAACAAACTGATTTTTTTTTTTTTTTCCATTTAAAAAATAAATAAATAAATTCTTGACTAGCTCTAAAGACTAACATTCTTTTTTTATCCACAGGACAGGCAGAGTATGAGCAAGCTCACACAATGCACGCTTCTCTCCATGCTGCCTAACCAATATATA
>NC_048301.1:8325015-8408009 GCF_013100865.1 Trachemys scripta elegans | reverse complement strand
GGGGGGGGGGTCCGGTGGCACTCGGCACGGCGGGGGGGCAGGCTCCGGCGCTTGGCAGGGGGGCGGCGCTCTGGGGTGGGTTCCGGCGGCGTGGTGCTCGGTTGGGGGGGCTCGGGGGACGGCGCTTTTTTTTGCTGCTTGGGGCAGCAAAAAAGCTAGAGCCGGCCCTGGGTGGGGGGAAGAGATAACTCAAAGAATTTCCTGGGAAATGGAAAATTCTGTTCTTGCCCAGCTCTAGCAATGTTCCAGTTATACAAGAACCATTGGATTTAGGTTTTTTTTTATAGTCCTACACATTTTCTATCCCCCAGGCAGCGAGAGAAGAATAGACTCATAGAATTGGAGGACTGGAAGCGACCTTAAGAGGTCATTTAGTCCAGCCCCATGCACTCAAGGCAGGACTAAGTATTACCTAGAGCAGTGGTCTCCAAAGTGGAGAGCACGCACCCCAGGGGGTGCGCAAGAGGATCCTTGGGGGTGCGCAGCAGGAGGAGTGCTTTTTTTATTTTATTTTTTTTGCTTTGGCAAAAATGGTAGAGCCGGCATGGCAGGGGGTGCGTGCTCAAAATTTTTTTTACTGATAGGAGTGCGTGATCAAAAAAAGTTTGGAAACCACTGATCTAGACCATCCCTGACAGGAGTTGGTCTATCTGCTCTTAAAAACCTCCAATGATGAGATTCCACAACCTCCCTAGGCAATTTGTTCCAGTGCTTAACCACCCTGACAGGAAGTTTTTCCTAATGTCCAACCTAAACCGCCCTTGCTGCAATTTAAGCCCATTGCTTCTTGTCCTAGCCTCAGAGGTTAATGAGGCAATTCTTTTACCTCCTTGCAACAAATCTTTTATGTATTTGAAAACGGTTATCAGGTTCCTCCTCAGTCTTCTCTTCTCCAGACTAAACAAACCCAATTTTTTCAATCTTCCCTCAGAGGTCATGTTTTCTAGACCTTTCATCATTTTTGTTGCTCTTCTCTGGACTTTCTCCAGCTTGTCCACATCTTTCCTGAAATGGGGTGCCCAGAACTGCACAAAATAGTCCACCTGAAGCCTTATCAGTGTGGAGTAGAGCAGAAGAATGACTTATGTCTTGCTTACAACACTCCTGCTAATACTTCCCAGAATGATATTTGTCAAAAAGAAAAGCAGTGTTACACAGCTGACTCATGTTTAGCTTGTAATCCACTATGACCCCCAGATCCCTTTCTGCAGTGCTCCTTCCTAGGAAGCCATTTCCCATTTTGTAGGTGTGCAACTGATTGTTCCTTCCTACGTGGAGCACTTTGCATTTGTCCTTATCGAATTTCATCCTTTTTACTTCAGACCATTTCCCCAGTTTGTCCAGATCATGTTGAATTTTAATCCTGTCCTCCAAAGCACTTGCAACCCCTCCCAGCTTGGTATCATCCGCAGACCTGATAAGGGTACTCTCTATGCCATGATCTAAATCACTGATGAAGATATTGAACAGAACCGGACCTAGGGCCGAGCCCGAGCCTTTCTTTGGAAAATGCTTGAGCCCGCAGACACTTTGCAAATGTGTGGTAGCTGCAGAGATCCAAACGGCAGGGTGGCCCGATCAGCTGCAGTCTGCTCTATGACACAACTTCCGTATAGAGAAAAAAGTCTAAAGAAAAGCCTGTTTCCCCATCACTATGTATTTACATGAAAAGGACTCACATACACTTCAATGAATCCCTCTTCAGACGAACTCCGCCAAACCGGAAATTCAATTAAGAGGGCATGAACACCTCGCCCTGTTTTTAGAGACCATTAACATTGCACATGCAGAGTCCCTTCTGCAAAAGTCCTTGTTTTAGTAATGAAACTTTGCACCTAGGTATCGCTTTCACCCCAAGGTTTCAAAGCTAGGTAGCTCTTCTCCTGATTGTGCCTTGCGTCCCCAGCTGTACGAAGAGAGGACAAAATTTGCTCTGGGTCACAGAGTGACTCAGCAACACAGCTTGCCACAGAAGCCCAGCTGTCCCGACACACAGGCCTATGCTCGAGAACCCGCGGCTTCTTTTTCTGTAGATCTCTGATATGTGTGGCATAAAAGGGTTATTTAAAGACATAACTTCAGACCTTCATCTTTGCGTGTCTCCATTTTGATGGGCTTAATGTCTTTTGGCTTTAGGTCCATCAGCAGGAGAGTTCAGCTTGGGTTAAGGGGAGTTCGGACAGTTCAATCATGTTTCAATTTAGGGGTTTTAAATGCATATTTCTTGGGCGACAGGTTACACTAGGTGCAGGGTTACAAATGACAACATGAACAATGTGATGTTAAATGTAGGATTACGCACTTTAGGAGAGGCCGCCTGTCTGTTTCACGACAGCAACATCTAATCCAGAGGTGGGCAAACTACGGCCCACAGGACCATTCTGCACGGCCCTTGAGCTCCTGGCCGGGGAGGCTTGCCCCTGGCCCCTCCCGTGCTGTCTCCCCTTCCCCAGAGCCTCAGCTCGCCATACCACCAGCGCTCTGGGCAGCGGGGCTGCGAGCTCCTGCCAGGCAGCGCGGCTGGCTCTGGCCGGGCAGCGCAGCTGCCGGACATGCTGCTTTGAGCGGCATGGTAAGGGGGCGGGGAGTGGGGGGTGGATAAGGGGCAGACGGTCCTGGGGGGCAGTCAGGGGACAGGGAGCAGGGGGCGGTTGGATGGGGCGGAGGTTCTGTGGGAGGGCGGTCAGGGGACAGGGAGGATTAGATAGGCGTGGGAGTCCCGTGGGGCCAGTCAGGGGGCAGAGGTGTGGATAGGGGTTGGGGCGGTGTGGGGACAAGGAGCAGGGGGGGTTGGATGGGTCAAGGGTTCTGAGGGGGCCAGTCAGGGGGCAGGAAGTGGGATAGGGCAGATAGGGGGCAGGGGCCAGGCTGTTTGGGGAGGCACAACCTTCCCTACCCGGCCCTCCATACAGTCTTGGAACCTCGATGTGGCCCTCAGGCCAAAAAGTTTGCCCACCCCTGGTCTAATCCCTCACAGTGGTGCTAAATTTGCCAGCGGGCTACTTATCATGACAACCCAGTAGCGAGAGTTTAGGCCAAAACGGGACATTCCCACATTTTACTCCCTGCAAAAATGTCAAGTTGCTAAAAGAAAAATGAGGAGAGGATGCCAAAGTAAAACCCGAGGAAGAGGCTCGGCTTGCCCTCAAAGTCCCAGAAGATTTTTCAATACCAGCTTTAGACAACTGCAATTTAAGATTCCCCAGGGAGCCTATTATCCTCCGCACACCCCTAAGGAACCAATCAGCGGGCTTTGGTATTTAAAGAAGCTGTGACAAGTATGACTAGTCCCGTCCAAAACATCCCTTCCACTCCCCCTCAGCCCCGCCCGATGTGGGCACAAAAATGAATCCATCACTGGGCTTCGTAGTGAGTCCTGAGCTGAGCGTATCAAGAGATACTTCATTTATCCAAAAATGCAATGAAGTCAATAGATGTTTAACGGATCATTAATTACCGTATCCAGTCTATTGGCAGGTTGCCTATAGTGCCTTCACCAGAGTGTGTAGGTGCAATCAATGAGCATGGAAGAAAAACTGCTCTAGCCATGTTTCTGACCTACTGTATGAATTTATGTCTGACAGCCAAAATCAGTTACTTCCTTAAATATGCTTGTTTGCTACTTTATGGAAGAACTGACAATCCCTCCTGGGAAGATGATGCAGCAAATTTTACTCATGTGACACCAGTTGCTCTGTCTCAGGTCCTGGTCCCCATGAACCCAGAGCTGTTTAGCAAGACCGGATGTATCTAACTTCTAAAGCTGTGTATTAAAAAAGGAGATGAAGAGTTTGAGACAGACAATTAATGCCTTAGCTATTTACTTCTAATGACCTGGGTTCAAATCCTGTACATACTGCAGCTGAAAGTGAGTTGAATCATCTCATTCTAGTCACTAAAAGCACCAGATGTTCTGACAACTCATGTCATGACACAGGACTTAGTTAGTTTTTGGGAAAGTTTGCCCTACAACTGCTTATGCAGGGTAGGCATTATAGTTGGTGCTATTGGTAGATCACCTTCATGGGCACTAAATTCAACCATCATCCATGTGTGTCTAAATAAAAAAAGATTAGGCATGGCAAGGAATATGAGTACTATCTACAATTATATTACCTGGATAAATTTAGGACTTTCAGTCCTCATGCTTCAGGGCAGAAAGAGGTAGGGTCAGGAAGAAACACCCACGTAGTATGCTACTGTACAACTGGGTGCATTTATAAGGGTTTATATGCTTTCCTCTGAAGGATTCACCACTAGCCACCGACCTGTTCTGCTACCTGTGACTACAGCTAGTTGGTCTGTTGTTCTATGGCAATATCTATGTTCTTCTATGGAAAGAGTAGATCAGAAAGAGAATCTCCTAAAGCTAAAAGAAAAGTAACTGATTGTGAGTCAGTTCTCAAAGCCGTCGGAACTAGGTACTTGCACCTAGACATGGTGTCCTGAAGTGAAAGTTCCAATGTCCCCTTTCTCCATACTCATGATACTTGTTCACTTGATAATATAACAATTTTTAATTTCTCCTTTGTGGCACACAGTGGGATTTCTAGATATCTGATTGAAAGAAATGATCCTATGTACAAATGCTAGGCTGGTAGAAAATACACTTCTACCATCAAGGATTTTTAACTAGCTGACCACTTTATGCTGCTCACCAGACTGCAAAAACCTTCCTCTCCAAAACAGACCCATTGCAACTGTATACGTACTTCCAATAATTCCTGTCACAAGCACACCAGCAGTTACATCTCATGTCTGTACATGACTCAGCCAGATGAGGGAAAGTACCATTAGGAGCAGAGCCAAGACCCCTAAACAAATTTAAGGCCCATCAACTGGTGGTGGAGCAGCTCTGATGATTGCAAGTCCAAGACCACAGGAAACACAACAGGCTGCTAGATGTTATTACATTTCCTTGATCAAGCTCTTGAAATCCAAAAATAATGGTGCAGCAAGTCCAGTCAGGGCCGGCTCAGGCACCAGCGGAGCAAGCTGGTGCTTGGGGCGGCAGATTCCAAGGGGCGGCATTCCAGCCGCCCTTTTTTTCCCCTTTTTCTTTTTGGTGTGCTGCTCAGGCCGCCCTGTGGGGGGCGGCGGCCCGGAGGAGGGGAGCGCCCTGCAGCAGACTCGGCAGGGCAGCCCGTGTCCTTCCCTCCCAGCCGACCAGAGCGGCGCGGAGCCCTCCTCCCAGCCCAGCTCCCTGCATCCTGCCAGAGGGGAGGCATTGAAGTGCCCAGACGGAGCTACCAGCCGGCTCCAGGAGACGTGGGAGCCCAGCACCGTGGCGGGAAGATGCACTGAGCTGCCCCCAGAGATGGGGGCGCTGTTCCCGCTTGGCCAGGTCAGTTCGCGCAGGTCCGCCCCCAGCGCGGCCCCGGGGAGGGGTCACCAGCAGGCAGCCCTCTGGCGGGCGCGGAGCAGGCCCCAGTGTCCCGGCGCGCCAGCCCCTGGGGGGCGTGGGTTACTCTGCCACGCCCTGACTTCGGGAAAGTCCCGCTCGCGGGCGGCGCAGGGAAACTTTCCTGGGACTTGGGGGCAGCGTGGATGGGGTGGCTCCGGCTGCGCCCGGTGGAGTCCGTGGGGGACAGGACACCCACAGATGTGGCCCCGGCACCTGGCGCTGGCCTGGGCCTCGAGGGACTCGCTGCAGGCAGGGCAGGGGCAATTGGGAAATAAACAAACTTGGGACCCACTGCCGGCAGCAGTTTTAAGCGCCGCCTCCCCCCCCCTTGATGGGGAGAGCGGCTTTGAAAAGCAGGGGACGGGCTGGCACCTGCTCCTCAAACTACCAGGCTGGGGCGGGGGTGTCTAGGTGCTCAGGACCCCAGCCTGAAGTTACTGAGAGTTTTGATTAAGAAACTACTAGACTTTGGCCCCAAATTTCCCCCTTCCCTGACCACCCGCCCACTCCAGTAGAAATGGTTCATTGATTAGTCCATCGGGTGACCCAGTGGTTTGGTGCTGTTTGATTTCTGTTCTCACTGTGGTTGCATTTTACCAATGCAGCTTCTTGCATATGTGCATCTTCCCGCCCTCCCCAGGGATTTTTAGCAGGCAAATGTAATTCACATTGCTCTGCAGCTGGGAGATTTGTGGGCTTGAGAATCCCTAAATCCTCATTGACATGAAAGACCATAACAACTCTGAATATGCTGCTACAGTCTAGCTGGTCAAAACAAAACAAAAAAACATTGAAAAGTGAAAACGTGTAAAAGCCCAAGGGGGAGGGGGGGGCAGCCAAAAATTTTTTTGCTTGGGGCGGCAAAAAACCTAGAGCCGGCCCTGTGTCCAGTGGTTAATTTGTCCATTGGGCCTTTCAGCTCTCCAAGTGCTAATGAAAGATAATGTCAATCTAACGGTGGGAATGTAAAATTAGCTCTGGCCGTATTCCCAGTCTGGGCAGGTTTTGCTTTTCACAGGGAAAAAAGAACTGAGAAACAGAAGGAAAAAAAATCGTCCAAACCATCTGCTCCCTCAAAAGTGGGAAGAATCAAACTATCGACTGGTAAAGGGTTGAGTGACATGGCAGCTCCTAAGGGGTTCTATTGAATTTGAACGACAAGAGAAAGTCAGACTAATGGTTAGAGTTCTTTACTTGTGTCACGTGGGTTCTATTTTTGAGAGGCAGCACTCTAGCAGTTAGAACTTGGGAGTCAGAAGACTTGGGTTATATTTCCAAACCTGCCGTTGTCCAAAACACTTAATCTCAGTGTGCCTCGGTTTCCCTACCTGTTGAATATGGAAAATACATACCTTTATCAAGCATTTTCATGCCTTCCGGTCAAAAGTAATGTATATGCTCAAAGTTCTTATGAATTGTAAGTGTGTTGAGCATATTCTCCTACCTCATATCTTTGTTTATGGACACAATCTTCAGATCCAGGGACACCATGCAAGCCAGCTTTTTCACATCGAAATTAACATTTGTGTACAGGTGAGGGCGTGTGCATGTGCAGTGGCTGTTGTCTGTCTGTATTGGCTGAGGCATCCTTTCCCCTCACAGTTGAAAACTTGGTTCAGTGGGCAAAACTATATCCTTGTACAACCGCATGGATGCATGCGTGCTCACTGACACCACAGCAACGCATGTCCAACCAACCCCAGTGATTTTGGGCATCCCTACACTCACCTAACTGCATTTATCTATGCAACCTCGGTTCTACATTGGCAATTTAACTGACCTGTGTTACGTCAATTACAGCCCTATTGATTTGTGCCCCTCACTATGACACATGCAAATGAACTGATCTACGTCACCTCAACTCCTTCCCTGCTACTGCACCAACCCTTCAACCTTGCTACCGCCCTCGATACGGCACAGCTCAGTGCCAGTGGCACAGGCATGTAACCTCAGCGACGCAGGCCTATATTTGATCCATGCAATCTCGGTCAAGCATCTGCCACTCTAGCGCCCTGTGAAAGCATCTTGAGCCCTGTCACCATCCTCTCTCAGCTCCCAGAAAGTGGATTTATCTTCACGAGTCCCCGGAGAGCTAGAAAAGTGCTATCTCCATTTAACAGATAAGGAAATGGGAGCACAGAGCCAATACTAAGATAAAAAGCCCATGGCACCATCTCAGAGCCCGGATCAGCTGACTTGGGCTAACGGAGCTGGAGCCCAGGCTCTGAGACCCTTTCCCCTCATGGGGTTTCGGAGTGTGGGCTCCAGCGTGAGCTCGAATGACTACACAACAATTGTATAGTCCCGGAGCCCTGAGCCAGGCCAACCATGGGTCTTTTACAGCAGTGTAAACGTAGTCTAAGAGATTTGGTCAGGGAAACTGTGGCGGAGTCAGGAACAGAGCAATCTTTGTGCTTCAGTCTAGTCTAGTGCCTGAATCCCAGAACTCAGTGGAGCTGTCTGACATCCTCATCTGTAGGGGTTTCTTTTTAATTTAGGGACTAAAAAGAATTTTGTTGTAGAGTCAGAATTTAAGCCCAGAAAGGACAATCCCCCAGCCCCAGATCATCTAATCCAGTCTTTCTCAACCTTTTTGATCTCAGGGACCGGGGCTGGTCCATGGGCCGGTCACTGAGAAACACTGATGTAGTCTGACCTCCTGTGTCTCACAGACCCCTAACACCGGCACACTAAACCCAACAACCCAAACAGCCCACAGGAGACCAGGCTAGTACGTGCCACAGGCAGAGAACGGGAGGGATGGGTGCAGGAGGCCCCCAAGGACAGGAATTAGCAAGGGGGGCGGGGGAGAAGGCCCCAGGTGCAGGAGACCCCCAAGGACAGGGATTAGCAAGGGGGCCGGGGGAGAAGGCCCCCAAGGGCAGGAATTAGCAATGGGGCCGGGGGAGAAGGCACCAGGTGCAGGAGGCCCCCAAGGGCAGGGATTAGCAAGGGGGCTGGGGGAGAAGGCCCCAGGTATTGGAGGCCCCCAAGGACAGGGATTAAGAAGGGGTCGGGGGAGAAGGCCCCCAAGGGCAGGGATTAAGAAGGGGGCCGGGGGAGAAGGCCCCCAAGGACAGGGATTAGCAAGGGGGCTGGGGGAGAAAGCCCCAGGTGCAGGAGGCCCCCAAGGACAGGGATTAAGAAGGGGCCGGGGGAGAAGGCCCCAGGTGCTGGAGTCCCCCCCAGGGCAGGGGCTAGCCAGGGGCTCCCGGCTCCTGCACTCACCGTGAAAGGCAGGGAGCAGACGATGAAGGTGATGGTCATGATGGCCAGGAGGATGAGGTGATCCACCTCCTCGGACATGGAGAGCCTGCGGCGCCCGGCGGGCTGCTCCAGCGAGGCCAGGCGGCGCGAGGTCTGCCCGCGGCGGTGCATGCCCACCAGGCTGCGGGTGACGCTCAGGTTGCAGAGCAGCACGGCCAGGATGAGCAGCAGCAGCAGCGTGGCGTAGAGCAGCGAGTAGGTGGCGCCGCCGCCGCCGGGGCCCTGGGCGGCGCGCATCTGGATGAAGCACCAGGTGCCCGGGCAGTACTGCACGTAGCGGTCGAAGCCCAGCAGCGGCAGGGCGCAGAAGGCGGCGGCGAAGGCGTAGAGGGCCAGCAGGGCCAGCAGCAGCGCCGAGCGGCGGCGGACGAAGCGCTCGTAGAGGTAGGGCTGGCCCAGCGCCAGGCAGCGCTCCAGCGCCATGGCGAACAGCACCAGCATGGTGGCCAGGCCGAAGAAGCTCATGGCGAAGGCGAAGTAGAGGCACAGCCGCCGGTCCTCGGCCAGCGCCACCAGCGTGCGGTTGCGGCCGTAGGAGACCAGCACCACGGGGCTGACCAGGCAGGTGCCCAGCAGGTCGGTGAGCACCAGGACGGTCACCAGCACGTGGAAGAGGGAGAGCGGGCGGCCGCGCCGCCCCAGCCGGCGCCGGGCCAGCAGCGCCAGCGCCGTCAGGTTGCCCAGCAGCCCGGCGGAGAACATGACGGCGCTGATGGCCGGGCTCTCCTCGGCCGACAGCGGCTCTTGGGTCTCGCAGTGCGAGGCAGAGCCGGAGCCGCTCATGGTGGCGCCCGCCCGCTGTCAGGCGCTGGGGCGTGAGCGCAGCACCCGCCGAGCCGAGCCGAGCCGGCCCCTCGCCGGGCTCCCCCGGCGCGCTGCCAGAGGCGCTCGCCGCTCCTCCCTCGCCAACAGCTGGAGCTCGGACCCGCCTCCCTGGCGCAGCTGCCCGCCGCTCAGGGTCCCTCCCCCTCCAGCCGGGGCAGCGGGGGGCGAGGCTCCGTCCCCCCCGCCCGCGTTCCTGCCTCCCTCCTAACAGCTGGAGTTCCCCCCCTCCCCCTGCGCACCTTCCTGCCCCAGCCGGGGAGCCCGGCACCGCCCCCTGCGCCCTCCTCCCTCCCAACAGCTGGAGCCTCGGGAGCCCCCCTTGCGCACCTTTCCCGGCACCGCCCCCTGCGCGCTCCTCCCTTCCCAGCACCTCTGGGCAGCGGGTGGAGATCAGTCACTGCCCGCGGGGTCCTCTTGCGCACTGGGAGAGGCGGCGTCCTTCCTCCCAAACAGCCAGAGCTCCCTGCGCCCCTGCCCCTTTCCCGACAGCTCTGGAGTGCGGCCGCGGCTCCCTCCCTGGCTGGCTGGGGCACTGAGCTGCGCGCCGGGAAGGGATCCCCAACCTCCCACCCGCAGCCTCTGGCTCGCCCGACTGGCACCGTCACCGTGCCCAGCAGCCTGGCTCCACGCGGAGCCCCAGCCCAGCTCCCCACCGGGCTGCATCCTCCGCCGCTAGCCAGCCACGCTCGGGATGGGGAGTCCCCACAGGCCAGTTGTGACCCTCACGTCCGAGCCCTGGGAATGCACCGGGGTTTCTTCAGGGCGCTTCTCTAAGTGGCCTGGAAAGGGCAGAGGGAGAGAGTGAGAGAGGGAGCAACCCCCCAGGGCAATCCCCCCCCCAATACGCCCCCCAGGGCAACGGACTGTGGACTGACAGGCGGACAGAAGCACTGACACACAAATGCACATGCAGCAGACACCAGGCTGACTCGCAGGACTCACGGGGAGATGCACTGAGAACAGGCTTTTCTTGGTGTCTGCCCTGATTGAGACACGCTTTTGTTTCACATTCCCTGAAAGGGTCTGCTCCCATCTACACCCACACATGAACTATTCAATACCAAGTATCAGGGGGTAGCCGTGTTAATCTGTATCTACAAAAACAACAAGGAGTCTGGTGGCACCTTAAAGACTAAGATTTATTTGGGCATAAGCTTTTGTGGGTAAAAACCTCACTTCTTCGGATGCATAGAGTGAAAGTTACAGATGCAGGCATTATATACTGACACATGGAGAGCAGGGAGTTACTTCGCAAGTGGAGAACCAGTGTTGACAGGGCCAATTCGATCAGGGTGGATGTAGTCCACTCCCAATAATGGATGAGGAGGTGTCAATTCCAGGAGAGGAAAAGCTGCTTCTGTAATGAGCCAGCCACTCCCAGTCCCTATTCAAGCCCAGATTAATGGTGTTAAATTTGCAAATGAATTTTTTGTTCAATGATAGTGACTTTTAAATCTGTAATAGAATGACCAGGGAGATTGAAGTGTTCACTTACTGGCTTATGTATGTTACTATTTATGTCACTATCATTGAACAAAAAAACTTCAGAAACAGACTTCAAAAAGAAACAGCAGATCTAAAATTCATTTGCAAATTAAACCATCATTTAAGGTGCTACCAGACTCCTTGTTGTTTTCATTCAATACCAGTCCAGCTCTCCTGGTGGCTGATCACCAGAAGCTATCTGGGTTCCCTTCCCAGCGAGTACAGGGCTACAGGCCACACTCATCCCAGCTATAGCTCACCTGCTTTCAGGGGTCACTTCATCGAGGTCAGTGCAGTTACACCAGTATAAGTACATCAGAATTGGAGCCCTGGTTTTCATTGGTGATTGACAGTTTCATTGATCTGTACATGTGCTGTTTCACACATCTAAGCACCCTTGCAGCCTGGGTTTGATCTCCCTGACCCCAGTCATTCCTTTGACTTCCATGGAGTGGTTTCTTTACAGTGGAGGAAGAGATAGCTGTATCAGGTCATGTGACTGTGAGACTATTCACACTGTTGCCCTTTTGTGTGTGTGTGTGTGTGTGTGTGTGTGTGGGGAAGTAGGACCTGTCATGGGTGTGTTTTTCAGCCTAAGCTGTGGAATGCTGACTAACGAATGGGCAGCCTTTGAATTTCAAGGGGCCCTCGTGTGCTGAAGTTTCCCTAAGTGAATGTTTGGTACATACAGGTCATCAACACCACTTTCCTCAAGCAGCTGGAAGCATGTCTCCGTGGTTACTTAAAACATTATCAACTCATATGGCAACTCCCATTAGGACTTGTTAAAAAAACGGACCATTTCGGAACTCTTCAGGTCCCAGAGGGATATTTGTTTAAAAGTCCCTCAAAGATTTACTGGCTGAGATCCACATATAAACCCCAGGCCATTTATATCCCCAAGTACAAATCTTTACGCTCTTCTACATGGGCTCTCAGAAGACAAATACGTATGTGGTTACTTCTTTGTACTGATGGCTCTTCAAAAAACATTCAGCAAACAGCATAGAAAAAGTACTGGGAGCTTGTCTACACTTGAAACCCTGCAGCAGTGCATCTGTAGCGTGGGTGTAGGTAATCCACCTCCTCAGTGGGAGAATTCCTAGCGCTGCCTACAGCAGGGGTTAGGTCGGTGTCACTGCGGCGCTCAGGCCTGGGGATTTTTCACACTCCATGCGACGTAGTTAAACCGACCTAATTTCCTAGTGTAGGTTAGACCTGAGTGCTTCTACTGCTTGGCACAACATGTTCAAAGGGAGAAACAGCCCGATGCTGATCTCACTTGACGCTGGAGTAAATCAAGAATCACTCAGATGAAGAGAGGGATACGCTGTGTAAGGGCTGGCCCAGACTGGGGACTTACATCGGCATAGTTTTGTCTCTTGGGAGTGTGGATTTCACACCCCGGAGAATCTAACCCCAGTGCAGACAGCACTAGCTCATCAGAAGAATTCTGCCATCAACCTAGCAACCACCTCCTGGGTCAAGAAGGTGAAAAGCCTTCCATCTGGGGGATCATCCCAAATCAGATGATTATCCCGGGGCCGAGAATGCCATGGCATGTGAAGATATTCAAAGTTTAATATACTGGAGCTCAATCTTTAGGCGTCTCAGAGCTCTGCATGGTGCACCCAATGGAAAGAAGGCGATGGTGTGCCACCTTTCCGCCATACCCCCAGTCCTGATCCTGGGAACTGCTCCAGTGCTTTAAGTGTTTGTCCAGGGGCGGGGGTGGAGTTGTCAGGGGTAACAGACCTGGCCTAAGTAAATAAATACATAACAATCAAGCCAGGTCACAGAGGGGCAGCTAACTGTCAGGGTGGTGAAGCACTGGAATAAATTGCCTAGGGAGGTTGTGGAATCTCCATCATTGGGGATTTTTCAGAGCAGGTTGGACAAACACCTGGCAGGGCTAATACTTAGTCCTGTCTTGAGTGCAGGGGACTGGACTAGATCTCTCAAGGTCCCTTCCAGTTCTGTGATTCTATGAAGCACCCCTTGAGTCTTTGCAATGACAGTGTGCAGTGTACACAGCAGTTCTAGTCCTCACCTTCTCCAGTGGGGTGTGGGAGCCTGCAGCTTAAATCCAATGAGCTGGCAAAGACCCTGGAACCCAATGCTTTCAGCAGAGACCATTCTGGTCCTTGCGCTATTCCACTGCTAAACTCTTCTGTCTGACTCCCACCCTTCCTTTTTATAAACTCCTCCCCCTTCTCTTCAGTTCCCACTGGTTCCACTCTCAGAAAGTGACCCTGGATGTGTCCTGCCAGGCTGCTTGCCCACAATGGAAATCACCTCCCAGCCCTGGCAAGTCTGCAGGGGCAGAGTACCCCAAAACAAAACCAAGAACTGTGTGTCCTCTCCACTGTTCCTTCACTTATTTACACCGCTAACTTCTGCAAAGTAAGCATGTGGGTTACACATGTTCTCCAGTAACTGCCTTCATTGGAGACCAAGTAGGAGGTTCAATTTTAGATCCCCTATTCCCTAGCATTGTTAGCATGTCTGGTCTAATAATTACGTACGAGGCAGTGTCTGCTATTCCTGTGCATTTCACAGATCCTAGTATACACTCAATAGCCAAATGCCCATTATTGTTGTTTAATGTTGGGTTAAGTTTAGAGGCGAGAGCAACCAGGGTGATGTCGTGATGGGTGTGTGCTATAGACCACTGGACCAGGAGGATGAGGTAGATGAAGCTTCCTTCGGACAATTAACTGAAGTTTCCAGATCACAGGCCCTGGTTCTAAGCGGGGGCTTCAATCACCCTGACATCTGCTGGGAGAGCAATACAGCAGCGCACAGACAATCCAGGAAGTTTTTGGATAGTGTTGGGGACAACTTCCTGGTACGAGTGCTGGAGGAACCGACTAGGGGCCGTTCTCCTCTTGACCTGCTGCTTACAAACAGGGAAGAATTGGTAAGGAAAGTAGAAGTGGGTGGCAATGTAGGCAGCAGTGACCATGAGATGATTGAGTTCAGGATCCTGACAAAAGAAAGAAAGGAGAGTAGCAGAATACAGACCCTGGACTTCAGAAAAGCAGACTTTGACTCCCTTAGGGAACTGATGGGCAGGATCTCCTGGGAGGCTAATATGAGGGGGAAAGGAGTCCCGGAGAGCTGGATGTATTTTCAAGAAGCCTTATTGAGGGCACAGGAACAAACCATCCCGATGTGTAGAAAGAATAGCAAATATGGCAGGCAACCACCTTGGCTTAACAGTGAAATCTTCAGTGAGCTTAAACTCCAAAAGGAAGGTTTCAGAGTAGGAGCCGTGTTAGTCTGTATCTGCAAAAAGAACAGGAGTACTTGTGGCACCTTAGAGACTAACACATTTATTTGAGCATCAGCTTTTGTGGGCTACAGCCCACTTCTTTGGATGCATAGAATGCAACATATATCGAGGAGATATATATACACATACAGAGAGCATGAACAGGTGGGAGTTGTCTTACCAACTCTGAGAGGCCAATTAAGTAAGAGGGAAAAAAAACTTTTGATGTGATAATCAAGCTAGCCCAGTACAGACAGTTTGATAAGAAGTGTGAGAATACTTACAAGGGGAGATAGATTCAATGTTTGTAATGGCTCAGCCATTCCCAGTCTCTATTTAAGCCTCAATTGATTGTATCTAATTTGCATATCAATTCAAGCTCAGCAGTTTCTCCTTGGAGTCTGTTTTTGAAGCGTTTTTGTTGCAAAATTTGCCACCTGCAGGTCTGTCATTGAATGGCCAGACAGGTTAAAGTGCTCTCCTACTGGTTTTTGAGTGTTATGATTCCTGATGTCAGATTTGTGTCCATTAATTCTTTTACGTAGAGACTGTCGGTTTGGCCAATGTACATGGCAGAGGGGTATTGCTGGCACATGATGGCATATATCACATTGGTAGATATGCAGGTGAACGAGCCCCTGATGGTATGGCTGATGTGATTAGGTCCTATGATGATGTCACTTGAATAGATATGTGGACAGAGTTGGCATCGGGCTGTGTTGCAAGGTTAGGTTCCTGAGTCAGTGATGTGTGGTTGCTGGTGAGTATTTGCTTCAGGTTGGGGGGTTGTCTGTAAGCGAGGACAGGTCTGTCTCCCAAGATCTGTGAGAGTGAGGGATCATCTTTCAGGATAGGTCATAGATCTTTGATGATGCGCTGGAGTGGTTTAAGTTGGGGGCTGAAGGTGACAGCTAGTGGTGTTCTGTTATTTTCTTTTTTGGGCCTGTCTTGTAGGAGGTGACTTCTGGGTACTCGTCTGGCTCTGTCAGTCTGTTTTTTCACTTCAGCAGGTGGGTATTGTAGTTTTAAGAATGCTTGATAGAGATCTTGTAGGTGCTTGTCTCTGTCTGAGGGATTGGAGCAAATGCGGTTGTATCTTAGAGCTTGGCTGTAGACAACGGATCGTGTGGTGTGTCCTGGATGGAAGCTGGAGGCATGTAGGTAAGTATAGCGGTCAGTAGGTTTCCGGTATAGGGTGGTATTTATGTGACCATCGCTTATTAGCACAGTAGTGTCCAGGAAATGGACCGCTTGTGTGGATTGATCTAGGCGGAGGTTGATGGTGGGATGGAAATTATTGAAATCATGGTGGAATTCCTCAAGGGCTTCTTTTTCATGGGTCCAGATGATGAAGATGTCATCAATGTAGCGTAGGAAGCGTTGTTCTAAGTCAGCCATGAAAATGTCGGCATACTGTGGGGCCATGCGGGTACCCATAGCAGTGCCGCTGACTTGAAGGTATATATTGTCCCCAAATGTGAAATAGTTGTGGGTGAGGACAAAGTCACAAAGTTCAGCCACCAGGTTAGCTGTGACATTATCGGGGATACTGTTCCTGATAGCTTGTAGTCCATCTTTGTGTGGAATATTAGTGTAGAGGGCTTCTACATCCATAGTGGCCAGGATGGTGTTTTCTGGAAGATCACCGATGGATTGTAGTTTCCTCAGGAAGTCAGTGGTGTCTCAAAGATAACTGGGAGTGCTGGTAGTGTAGGGCCTGAGGAGAGAGTCCACATAGCCAGACAATCCTGATGTTAGGGTGCCAATGCTTGAGATGATGGGGCATCCAGGATTTCCAGGTTACAAGAAGTGGAAATTTGGACAGATGACTAGAGAGGAGTATAAACATTTTGCTAGAGCATCAGGGGTGTAATCAGGAAGGCCAAGGCACAATTGGAGTTGCAGCTAGCAAGGGATGTGAAGGGTAACAAGAAGGGTTTCTACAGGTATGTTAGCAACAAGAAGGTGGTCAGGGAAAGTGTGGGCCCCTTACTGAATGGGGGAGGCAACATAGTGACAGGTGATGTGGAAAAAATGTTTAGTCTTCTGGATTTTTAAAAAGAACAGGAGTACTTGTGGCACCTTAGAGACTAACAAATTTATTAGAGCATAAGCTTCGTGGACTACAGCCCACTTCTTCGGATGCATATGAATATGATATGCATCCGAAGAAGTGGGCTGTATTCCACGAAAGCTTATGCTCTAATAAATTTGTTAGTCTCTAAGGTGCCACAAGTACTCCTGTTCTTTTTGCGGATACAGACTAACACGGCTGCTACTCTGAACCCTGGATTTTTAAAGTCACTTGTGAGTATGCACAGTAAATGGAAAACCAGTGCGGGGCCCTTACTGAATGGGGGAAGCAACCTAGTGACAGATAATAGGGAAAAAGCTGAAGTACTCAATGCTTTTTTTGACTCGATCTTCACAGACAAGGCCAGCTCCCAGACTGCTGCACTGGGCAGCACAGTATGGGTAGGAGGTGAGCAGCCCTCAGTGGTGAAAGAACAGGTTAAGGACTATTTAGAAAAGCAGGACATGCACAAGGCCATGGATCCAGATCTATTGCATCCAAGGGTGCTGAGGGAGTTGGCTGATGTGACTGAAGAGCCATTGGCCATTAGCTTTGAAAATTCGTGGTGATCAGGGGAGGTCCCGGACAATTGGAAAAAGGCAAATATAGTGCCCATATTTTAAAAAGGGAAGAAAGAGAACCTGGGGAACTACAGACCTGTCAGCCTCACTTCAGTCCCCAGCAAAATCATGGAGCAGATCCTCAAGGAATCCATTTTGAAGCACTTGGAGGAGAGGAAGGTGATCAGGAACAGTCAACATGGATTCACCAAGGGCAAGTCATGCCTGACCAACTTGATTGCCTTCTATGATGAGATAACTGGCTCTGTGGATATGGGGAAAGCAGTGGATGTGTTATTCCTTGACTTTAGCAAAGCTTTTGATATGGTCTCCCACAGTATTCTTGCCAGCAAGTTAAAGAAGTATGGATTGGATAAATGGACTATAAGGTGGATAGAAATCTGGCTAGATTGTCGGGCTCAATGGGTAGTCATCAATGGCTCAGTGTCTAGTTGGCAGCCGTTAGCAAGCGGAGTGTTACCGGAGTCGGTCCTGGGGCTGATTTTGTTCAACATCTTCATTAATGATGTGGATGATGGGATGGATTGCACCCTCAGCAAGTTCGCAGATGACACTAAGCTGGGGGGGAGAGGTAGATATGCTGGAGGGTAGGGATAGGGTACAGAGTCACCTAGACAAATTGGAGGATTGGGCCAAAAGAAATCTGATGAGGTTCAACAAGGACAAGTGCAGAGTCCTGCACTTAGGACGGAAGAATCTCATGCACCGCTACAGGCTGGGGACCAACTGGCTAAGCAGCAGTTCTTCAGAAAAGGACCTGGGGATTACAGTGGATGAGAAGCTGCATATGAGTCAGCAGTATAGCTTGTTTCCAAGAAGCCTAATGGCATATTGGGCTGTATTAGTAGGAGCATTGCCAGCAGATCGAGGGACGTGATTATTCCCCTCTATTCAGCACTGGTGAGGACACATCTGGAGTATTGTGTCCAGTTTTGGTCCCCCCACTAGAGAAAGGATGTGGACAAATTGGAGAGAGTCCAGCAGAGGGCAACAAAAATGATCAGGGGGCTGGAACACATGACTTACGAGGAGAGGCTGAGGGAACTGGGGTTATTTGGTCTGCAGAAGAGAAGAATGAGAGGGGATTTGATAGCAGCCTTCAACTACCTGAAGGGGGGTTCCAAAGAGGATGGAGCTCGGCTGTTCTCAGTGGTGGCAGACATAGGTGCTGAATCCGTGGGTGTTCCAGGGCTGGAGCATTCACAGAAAAACCCTGCCCTGCCCCCTGCCCCAGGTCACTTCCGCCTCTGTTTTGCGGCGTAACAAGCTGTAGGAGGGAGGGGGGAGGAGCAGGACCGCGGCACACTCAGGGGAGGAGGCGGGGAAGAGGCGGGGATTTGGGGAAGGGGTTGGAGTTGGGGCGGGGCAGAAGGGGTGGGGTAGGGGTGGAGTCAGGGTGGGAGTGGGGGGAGGGTCGAGCACCCACTGATGCCAGAAGTTGGCGCCTATGGTGGCAGATGACAGAACAAGGAGCAATGGTCTCAAGTTGCAGTGGGGGAGGTTTAAGTTGGATATTAGGAAACACTATTTCACTAGGAGGGTGGTGAAGCACTGGAATGGGTTACCTAGTGAGGTGGTGGAATCTCCTTCCTTAGAGGTTTTTAAGGCCCGGCTTGACAAAGCCCTGGCTGGGATGATTTAGTTGGGGTTGGCCCTGCTTTGAGCAGGGGGTTGGACTAGATGATCTCCTGAGGTCTCTTCCAACCCTAATCTTCTATGATTCTATGATTCTATGTACTTAAAACTGCCCAGATAAAAACAAAATCTGTAGGGCTGATCCTTGTTCCGCCAAGCTATCCCCTTCAGCTTCGCGTGCCCCCATTTCCTGAACTGGGTGAGGGACTTTCACTAGACACTTGTCTTGCAATGTTCTGACCTGCCTTAACAGTCCTGTAAAGCAGTGGTTTTCCACCTTTTTTCATTTGCAGACCCCTAAAAAATGTAGAATGGATGTGCAGACCCCTTTCGAAATCAGACATAGTCTGCGGACCACAGGTGGAAAACCACGGCTGTAAAGGACTGAGGCCTATCTTACAGCGCCCTCCTCCTACCAGACCTCTTGCTAAGCCAGCTGACTCCCTGGGGTAATTCGATCTGGAGCTCTCTCACAGAATCCAGCAGCGTTAGTTGTTTTTTTACTTCAAGCCCTCTTAACAAAACCTCGCAGACTCTTCCCTCAAAGTCTGTGCGGGTGGCGTAGTCCCTTCCCCAGGTCTGTCCCTTGCACCAGTTAGTTCTTCAACCCAAAATGGACTGGTTTTTAACTCAGAGCCGAGTGGGGATTTGCACCCATCTCAGCTGTCCGTGTCGTTGGACCCATGCAAATCTTAGTGTGGACAAACTGCGATTTTCAGGCAGGAGTAAACGGGGCCTCTGCGTGGGTGGTGCGGGTGCTCACTGCCCTGTTGCCAACGCTCGAGATTTTTTTCATGAGTCTCGCGGTATTTGGTGCTTTTTCTTAAAGCCCCAGCTCCTGCAGTCATGGGATTAGGTGAGACTCTCAGCTTCTTCTTCTTTTTTTTTTTTTCCCCCAAAGTAAGTATCCAGTCCTGAGGGGAGTGGACAAGAGCTTGGAAACGTGACCTGAATGCACCCTACAGGTTCAGAAACCAAGAGCCCACCACTGATTACTTTAAATTCTCATGATTTTTGAACAAATCTCATGATATTTTGGGGCCTAACTCATGATTTCTAGATGTTTTGCATTGACTGCACTGCTCTGACACCCCGGGAGCTGCAGGGCTTGAGGGCAGCTCCTGTTGCGGTGGGGGGGAATGATTGAGGGGAGACTCCACAGTGCTGGAGAGGGGGGATCCTCTTGGAGCTTTCCTCCCCCAGGGCTCCCTCCTGCGGGCTTCCCTGTGAGAGGGGTGCTGCGGCCCATAACTCTATGTAGGATTGCCAAGTGCCCCACCCCTTGGGTGACACCTGTCCCTTCCCACACTTGCCCCCGTCCAGGGTGGCTCTCATGCTGCAGACTGGCAGTGGGCATTTCCTTCCGGCTTCCAGGTACTGCTGCGACACCTGGTTTGCCGGCAGCTAGCCGGCCTCTCTGCCTTCCCGGCACTTGCTGCTCTCCCCGCTGGGCCCCAGGGGAGAAGGAGCCACCCAGAGGAGGAGGTAGCAGCAAGCAGAGGCTAGTGGACAGACGGGGGAGAGGGGGGGCTAGCACAGACTCCAGGCCACAACACCCAGCTACCCCCCAAGCTCCAACCACCCTGTTAAACCAGACCCAGCTGCAGCTGGCAAGCCCCAGCCCCCCCACTGCTCTCACATATGGGGCTCACTGCTTGTGACCGTCATGCTACTAAAATGGGACGGGGCTTGATATTCTGACTCTGATCCTGCTGGCACTTACTGTGGGTTTATCCCCGGGGTAAATCCACTGACCTCAGTGCGGTCACTCCCGCTTTACACCAGCATAGGAACACAATCGGGCCCTTTGTGTGGATGTTACTGATTTAAAACTAGATGGCCCTGTTGCTCAAAGCTCTGGGTGATGCCCCATGAGCAGCCTGGTTTGCCGTTCCTTCCCTGGCTGCAGCCCCTGACTGGTGTGCCCTGCTCCCCCACCTCGCGCTGGCTCAGCTCTGCTGGCTGGCACATTGGGGTGGTGAAGCCAAGGTGGTGTGTGATCCCCACTCCTCTCTGATCCCCGCCTTATGTGCTTGCAAGGGAGACCAGCAGCTCGTAAAGCCTGGTGTTTTCTTTGCGCCCGGACTCATGTCTGGGCAGGCCACGCAGGGGGCTGGGGATACACTGATACCAGACACCTCTGCGTTCTTGGGGAACTGGGGTGCAGTATCCAGCTGGACTCATGAAAGACACTCCCCACACACACCAGCCTCTGCTTAAACCAAAACCCATCAGAAGAAGAAAACTTGCAGAGAGCAGTGAAGGGCGTTGGAAGACACACCAAGACCCCTCCTGACAAGGGTGACAAGATTAAGACATCTCCATTAGCATACAGAATGGAGAGCAGAGACAACTCCCCTATCCTCATCTGCATGAAAGATGGGACAGGAAGACATCTCAGTTTACATACAGAATGGAGAACTCAGAACCACACTGAATTCTGGGACCAGAAAAAGCAGGGAAGCACTGCATCATGGGAATCTCTGCTCCAGATGCTAATGAACTTATGTCTGTACACACCAGCTCAGCAGTTATCAGACCAATTCTAGTAATGAATCCTTAATTGATATCCAAAATACTGAAGCAGCCTAGTTGTATTGTGAGCTCCCTGGAAGAAAACACCACCCATAGCCAAGAGTGATCAGCTCCTATTGTCTAGTCTAAAGAAAACCCTTGAGTCATCAGTTTACCTATAAACAAATCTAGTCTTCTCCCTTGAACCATTGTATTTTCTCTACAAAAATCCCTACTCACCCTCTAGTCAGGGTTCTGATGCTTAGATCCAAACTAGGCATCAGTTCCACTGGAACTCCATCTCCTGACTGATCGTGCTGGGGGCTCTGCCTGTCTCCTGCCCTCAGGACCCTCCGCTACCACCATCACCTGGGAACCCTGACCAGTTCAAGCCTCATGGAGTGGGTGAGATTCCCCCCCCCCTTTCTCTCTCTCTGTTTTCCTTTCTACCTTAGCTATTAACCTTTAATCATGTATGTTATGTTGGTTTAGCTCTCCTTGTATAGTTATCATTAGTATTCAATAAATAACTTTTATGGTTAAGTTGGTTGCTTCTCTCTCTCTTGCTGAACTTTACTCGTTTGTGTTTTTAGCTTCCCCTATTCACTCTACAGCAACGCTTCTTTTACCTAAGCTAAGGATCCCTGCAGTGCCCAAAATACTGCGGGGTTTGCTCATCGAGTAGGTTACTGCCAGTGCAATTGTGATGTGAGAGTGGGGATAAGGACGTGCTGAATTTGGGACACATAAGGGTAACCGCTTGAAAGTGCTGCTTGACCCAGTCCATGGAGCCCAGGGGCATATAAGGAGAGATAGCTTGAAAGTGCTGCTTCCTCCAGCCAGTGAGTCCAGAGACATATAAGGGGTCAGCTTGACAGTGCTGATTGACCCGGTCCGCTCAGACTTGCTCTGTTAATGTACGTGTGGGGGGGTGGGTGTTTATCTGGTTCTGGGGTGGGAGTAACCCAGCCCTAGGGACCCTAGGTCCTGCAGGATAGCTCCCTTGGGAGGGGACTTGCAGAAGGGAGAAGTAGAGCTCCATATGAAAACACAAGTGACACAAGCAGTACATTGACAGGATTACAGAACCCCCTTCCCCAGAGGAGTAACCCAAATAAATGAGCATACCCCAAAGTAATGGGCACATCTGGTAACAACACCCCCCTCCTGCCCGGTGTGCTTACACAGAGATAAGTCACAAATGAGACTACGCTAGCCTGGAACACTGGCTTGTGATCTGACGCTGACTCAGCTAGCGTCACTGGTCTTGAGCACTGGTCATCACCAAGGAGGTCATCTTAGTCAATAACTTCAGTTCCAAATAGCTCACAGCTCATGCGCATAGTGAGACATGCTTCTCCGCAGGTGAGCTCCCAGGAGGTTGCCTTGAGCAAGATGGACGAATGTGATGTACACGTGCCAGAGATTTATTTTCATATAACGGGGTGAATTCGTTTATTTCAGCACTGAGCTTTTTAGATGAAGGTCGGGTTAATTGTGCATAGTATGTAGCACTTTTCATCATCAATGATATCGATAAAAACAAACAGGTGTTTGTTTGTCTTCAACAACCATGAAATTCTGATTTACCCCTCACCCCAATTATATAATGATCTATTTTAACCAATATCTCCGTCCACTTTAGCAACACTGCAACCCTTATAATTATGGTCCCGATCCAGCAAAGCACTTAAGCAAGTGAATAATTTTAAGCACAGGAAAAGTTCCATTGGTTTATGGGTTTTGCTGGACTGGGTGTGTATATTATAGCAAGAGACCAAATTCTTCCCTTAGTTGTGTCCAAGCCAAAGTGGCGCTGAGGTCAGAATCTGGCCCAATATGTCTGGACAACTTAATAATGAGTCTTCAATAAAGACAGCACTCTGCAGACCTGTTAGAAATGCATTTTGCAAAGTGGTTATTCTGTGATTTTCAGCACCCCCCGCCCTTACTGCTCTGTAATATTTATAACTTTGATCACGATCACAGCAGACTGTGTGGTTTCTTGCTTGCTTGGTTTGATTTTGTTGTTTTCTTGGCATGTAGTGAAGATTATTTTCCTGGAAGCTAATGTAGCTCTAAATACCCACGTGAGGCTTCAGAATTTTCAGTTGATAGTCACCATTTCTCCTGTAATGGGAAAGTTGTTGGTTTCTGCCTGGGCTTGAAGACAGGAAAATACCAGCTGGCATGATTTGTTCATTTCTTATTTAGTATTTCTTTCCCTCCTGCCAGTTCCTTCTTTACCTCCGGCTGTCTTGTCTCTCTAACAAATACCACATGTTCTTTTAAAAGAAGAGAAGATTCCAAAGCATTGTGCCACTTCTAGTGATAATCTGAGGTGTTGTCTACACAGGAAACTAGCATCAGTTTAACCTCAGATGTGAATTTAAACCATTTTAGTTACACTGGGGAAAACCCTTTTGTGGACCCTTATTTCCACTTATTTTTTAAGCCAGCCTTAAAACAGAAATAAGAGTGCCCACAAGGGGTTTGCACTGGTTTAACTAAACTGGTTCAAGTCTGTGTGTGAACAAGGCTCAAATTTACATCCCGAAGAAAATCAGGAGAAACACTGGGTTAAATTCAGTGGTGCAAAGTCTTAGATTAGTGTCCAGGCCAAATTCCACAGTGACACACATGGTAACGTATGTTACACGTTGGATGTAGACTGGTTAGAAAATGGGTGTAAGTGGTAAAGTGATGTAAGTGGCCAAATAGGTACATGCCTGGGGGCACAAGCGGAAAGAGGGGGAGCATGGCTGGTAAGGAGGCACCTCTGATTGTAGGTTCCATGGGTCCAGCCAAACTGCTCAATGCAGCACCTAACAGAGGTGGGCAGAGGGGGCATTATGCCAGGTTCAGGCAGCTGAACACTGATTCATCTCCCAGCATAAGTTAAAGTCCATGGATGCTCTAAGTCACACAGACTGGTTACAGCCTGTTACACCAGCCCTAGCTCATGGGAGTGCAAGGCGCTCTGGCTATGGTACCGAATGCTCCCAGCACACCCCAATGCAGGAGATGGTGTGTGGCCAAACATCTGGCCCTCTGTGTTTGTCGTGATCCTGCAGATCTTGAATCTGGGTCCACGGGGTTCCCAGCCCACTAGCGCCACCCTGCTCTCAGCCAGTGGCTCGCTACCACTGACAGAGCGGAGACAAGCTATATCAGAAAGGCCTCCCTTGGGCCCTGATTGGAGGAACGCCAGGACTTCTGATTGGTCAGGACTTCCTATTTAAACCAAAGAGAAGCACAGGAAGTTGTCCGCACAACTGGGCTTTACCTAACTGCTGCTTGGCCCCCTCATCAAGCCCTACAGACGTGGGCCTCTTTTCTGGCCCGCTCTGGATTAGTTTGACCGGCTCCTGACTGATTTCCAGTGACTGAACATGATACTTCTGAACCAGGTCGCCAACCGCTAGACCTGGCCGCCTAAGTCCCAACCCTGACAGTGTTTAAGTTATACCTACCATGGAACTTACCTCCAACATTTTTATCCCGGCTGACAGTGGCCTATTCATCTTTTCTATAAAGTGAACAATCCAGTGTGATTGGTCAATATTTCCTCTCTCATGTCCACTCCAATCCTGCAACTGAAACAACTGGATGCACACTGGCACTTTTAAGAACAGAAGAACGGCCATACTGGGTCAGACCAAAGGTCCACACAGCCCAGTATCCTGTCTGCCGACAGTGGCCAATGCCAGGTGCCCCGGAGGGACTGAACCTAACAGGTAATGATCAAGTGATCTCTCTCCTGCCATCCATCTCCACCCTCTGACAAACAGAGGCTAGGGACACCATTCCTTACCCATCCTGGCTAATAGCCATTAATGGACTTAACCTCCATGAATGTATCTAGTTCTCTTTTAAACCCTGTTATAGTTCTAGCCTTCACAACCTCCTCAGGCAAGGAGTTCCACCGGTTGACTGTGCGCTGTGTGAAGAAGAACTTCCTTTTATTTGTTTTAAACCTGCTGCCCATTAATTTCATTTGGTGGCCCCTAGTTCTTATATTATGGGAACAAGTAAATAATGTTTCCTTATTCACTTTCTCCCCACCACTCCTGATTTTATATACCTGTTACTTCACAACTGCATGCGGAGTACAGAAACAGATGCAGTGATTGCTCTTGACGGGTCTCACTATTTCTGTTCTCAAAGCGGGCCTGATCCAAAGCCCACTGAAATCACAATTACTTCAGCAAGCTTTCGTTCAGACCCTGTATCTACTGATGGCCTCTGTTCGGCCCCTGAATCATCTTGCACTGATACTAAAGAACAGCCAAGGCATGCAGGGTTTAATAGACCCCTGTGGAACACCCAGGCAGGCCTTACACTATGATTAAGGATTGGCTGCCCTCAAGAACTGTGGGGTCTTGGTGGCTATTCCACCAGCCAGCACCTGCCAGGTTTTCGTCTTAAGCACGGGCGCCTAGTTCATCATTTACCATCTGTGCCATTTAATAATTGCCATACTGATTTCACTGCTCTACAGCCAAAATGCTTCTGAAAGAAATGTAGTCAAACTTTACTAATTCTGGGTCACTGAGAACGAAAATGATGCTTAAAATTGTTGATTGGCTCTAGTTTTCCAGATATGCTATTGGGTCAGTATATACGACCCTTGACTTGGGAATGGCGGAGGATAAGTGAGTTATAAAGGGAAGGGATCTCAATTTAAACCAGAAATGACTAACATACATCTTTGCCTGGATCTGTGAATAAATCTATGACTGGGTTTGGACAGTACTTGCTTTTTAGGCAAAACAATGAATGATGCAATCTGAAGCTGGTATTGCGTCATACATGATATGAATTGCATCATGTTATTCCTAGAAGTCATGGATGATGCAATCATAACAAAGCTCACATCACTCTGCTGAACAAATTGCCCTATATCAGCTCTAGAAATCATACAGTGTCGTGCTCTCTTATTTGTCAGTGTTTGATTTTGCAAAGGGACACATTTCTCTTTAGCCAAAGTGAGCAGAGATTCCTCGTACTTGTGTGAACAGTGCAGATAACTTCTGCTATGTTTGTGGTGAAGTGACTTTTGCATCACAAAAGCGCAGTATAACCACTGTGGTTAAGAAAGCCTAACACCTTTATTTTGGCTGCAAAATTGGAGATCAGGACAAGAGGTGGGCCCCACACATATGCTGCAACACTTGTGCAACAAATCTTCGCCAGTGGTTGAACAGGAAAAGGAAATCTATGCCTTTTGCAGTGCCAATGATTTGGAGAGAGCCAACGGATCATACCAGCAATTGTTACTTCTGCATGGTGCCTCCAGTCGGGAAAGGTGTGTCAAAGAAGAAAAAGTGGACTGTGCATTATCCAAACATTCCATCAGCTATACGCCCAGTACCCCACAGAGAAGGACTGCCGGTTCCTGATGCACCAGAATCGTTCTCACTTGAGTCAGACGAGGAAGAGGAAGAGGATGAAACTTCTGGTCCTGAACCATCAGTGTCACAGGACCCACATTTTCTCCCATCCTCCTCCTCTGAACCACACCTCATAACACAAGGTGAACTGAATGACCTTGTCAGGGATTTGGAACTACCCAAGAGTAAGGCAGAGCTGTTGGGCTCCAGACTACAGCAATGGAATCTCCTGGCAGGTGATGTTAGGGTTTCCATGTTCTGTGACCGTCAAAAGGATCTTGTCCCATTCTTCTTCATGGAAGGTGATCGTGTAGCCTGCAACAACATCGATGGTGGGATGGCAGCCCTCAACATCGTTCACGATCCAGATGAGTGGAGACTGTTCATTGATTCGTTGAAGACGAGTCTTAAAGCTGTTTTACTGCATAATGGCAATGTTTTGCCATCAATTCCAGTTCGTCATGCAGTCCATATGAAGGAAATCTATGACAACACGAAACAACTTTGGA
Source organism: Trachemys scripta elegans (assembly GCF_013100865.1). NCBI lineage: Eukaryota > Metazoa > Chordata > Testudines > Emydidae > Trachemys > Trachemys scripta. The sequence continues at coordinate 8,381,048 of NC_048301.1, read as the reverse complement.
GGTGCATAAACTATGACCAACATCAGTGGCAGCTTTGTGGTGATTTGAAGATTGTTGCTCTCTTGCTTGGTCTGCAGACTGGATACACAAAGTACTGCTGTTTTCTCTGCGAATGGGATAGTCGTGCAAGAGATTCCCACTACATCAAGAAAGATTGGCCACTCCGAAAGTCATTGGCGCCTGGGAGGAAAAGTGTTCAGCATCCACCACTTGTTGAATCAAGGAAGATTTTGTTACCACTCTTACACATCAAGCTGGGTCTGATGAAGAACTTTGTCAAGGCCATTGACAAAACACAAGCAGCTTTCAAGTACCTCCATGGAAAATTTCCAAGGTTAAGTGAAGCTAAGATAAAGGAAGGTGTCTTTGTTGGGCCTCAGATTCGTGAACTTCTTCGAGATGATGCATTTGACCATGCACTGCGTGGCAAGGAAAAGATGGCATGGAAAGCCTTCCAGTTGGTGGCAATAAATTTTCTCGGAAACAACAAGGCAGACAACTACAGGTTGTTGGTGGAAAACCTCCTTAAGGCATACAAAAGCCTTGGTTGCAACATGTCACTAAAGATACATTTTTTGCACTCTCATCTAGATTTTTTTCCATCGAACTGCGGAGCAGTGAGCGACGAGCACGGCGAGCGATTTCCCCAGGACATTGCAACAATGGAAAAACGCTATCAGGGCAAATGGAGCCCATCAATGCTTGCAGACTATTGCTGGACAGTGACAAGAGATGCTCCATTTAATGAATACAAGAGACAAGCCAAGAAGTGCTGAGTAGACACTGAATAGGAGTAAACTATGTACATAATATTTTTTTGCCTTTTGTTTCATAATACATTTTATTTATATAACCCTTTTGCTGATTTTTAACGTGTTACATAAACAGGACAGGTGAAATATTATCATGTAAAGCAACCACAAACACATGAAAAGACCTAGGTTTACAATTTATGATTAAAACTCTATTATCTACACAATATACATAGACATAAAATGTAAAAACTTAAATATCTTAGAAACAGTAGCCAATCAGTTGTTTTAATTGTCATATTTGAATTCAGCACATCAAAATACATAATAAATAGCACATTTTATCTCTGAAGCAGACGACTTCTCAAAAATTGTAATCAGTGTTTTTCCCAAGTTTTGGGTAGTAAAAAGGTGCTCTGGACTGAAACTCTATGCCCCAGGATTCCAGCTAGACTGGAGTTTTATGGCTGATATATAAGGCTGCGATTCTGTCTCGGAGGTCACGGATTCCGTGACTTTTCCACAACCGCTGCTGGAGTGGCCCCAGGGCCAGCTGGACTGGCTACTGCTGGCCCTGGGGAGCACCCCCAATAGTGGCTGGTGCGGCTGGCCCTGGGGACCACCCGAGCAACAGCCGTCCCAGGTGCGGCCAGAGCAGTGGCCCGGGGGCGGCCCTGGAGTCCATCGGGAGAGTGGTCCCTGGGGGCCTCGGAGCAGCGGGCCACTGGGGCTAGTCAGCCCCCACCGCTGGAGCAAGGGCCCCCCAGAGCAGAGGGGCCCAAGAGCAGAGATTTAGTAATGGGTATTTATAGGAAAGGTCATGGGCAATAAACAAAAATTCACGACTTCTCCATGACTTTTCCTATAAATACCCATGACTAGATCTTAGCCTTACTGATCACCTCTGGTAGTAGGCATTTATAAATAAAGGGCTGACCTAAGTAGGCCAGGATTTCATTCACACCACGAGCTCAGTTGGCAGAGCATCAGGCTTTTAATCTGAGGGTCCAAGGTTCAACTCCCTGGTCAGGTGATTAACTATTCACTAATATCTTAAAAATCTGTTTCTTTGGAGTCCTCTTTACTGTTACATTTTTAGAGCATCTTGTAGCAGGAAGGACTGTACCCCATGGTACCCAACCTTACAAACCCTTCCTACTGATCACAGTGTTTATTGCTGTACAGAGGCCCACAGATTTCAATGAAACTAGAAACACTATACTTGACGGGTTTGCAGGATCCACTCCTATTTCAGCAATTGGTGAAATGCTGCCACCTCTAGGATGGAATGCGAGAGACCAGAGTGATTTTAGGAATGAGCTACAACATTCAGCAAAAAGAACAGGAGTACTTGTGGCACCTTAGAGACTAACACATTTATTTGAGCATAAGCTTTCGTGGGCTACAGCCCACTTCATTGGATGCATCGAATGGAACATACAGGAAGGAGATATATATACGTACAGAACATGAAAAGGTGGAAGTAGCCATATCAACTCTAAGAGCCTAATTAATTAAGATGAGCTATTAGCAGGAGAAAAAAAAACTTTTGTAGTGATAATCAAGATGGCCCATTTCAGACAGTTGACAAGAGGTGTGAGGATACTTAACACTTCTTGTCAACTGTCTGAAATGGGCCATCTTGTTCTGTATGCGTATATATATCTCCTTACTATATGTTCCATTCCATGCATCCGATGAAGTGGGCTGTAGCCCACAAAAGCTTATGCCCAAATAAATGTGTTAGTCTCTCAGGTGCCACAAGTACTCCTGATCTTTTTGTGCATACAGACTAACACGGCTGCTACTCTGAAACATTCAGAAAGACAACGCAACAGAGACGAGGAGTCATATGTCCAATTAAAATGCCCCTCGAGCTTCAGTGCAGAAAAAAAACCTCACTGACTTCAGTAGGAGTTTTGTCCGTGGCACGATGGCAGTTTCTGGCCCACCTAAGTATCCTTGGCGCTTTTACAATAAAACAAACTCATGGTGAATAACCCCAAACATATATCTGAACAAATGAGGAACAGTTTCAGTATAGGGATAAAACCACAAGCAAGTTAAGCATGCGGTTCCAAACCCAGTCGGCAATCAAAAGGGGTTTTAGGCCTGCTTGAAAACGAACCATTTTAAGGCAGCCCAAATTGGAAATTGTTCCAAATTCTCAGACAGAGGGGCCTAAAGAGCTGCCTCAGAGCACATCAATTGGATCAGCCCTGCCAGGCAAGATAGGCCGGGAGATGCCTCGTTTGTGAATCCCGACGGGCTTAGCCGTGTCCTGGGTATCAGAACTTAGGCAGCTGAGTGCGTGCCCACCGGCAGAGTTTTAGGGGACTTTTGTCAACAGGAACATAGGCACATAGGGGGTCAAGCGACAGCTGCGCTGGGGGTGTTTTGATGATTGACATTTTGGACGTAGGCAGCTAAACTAGCAGGTAGGTGCCTAAATCCTTTTGTAGACCTAGTCCTCATTCCCTTTGTGCCACAGTTCCCCATCTGTAAAATGGGGATCATGGCATTGGCCTACCTCACAAGGGTGTTGTGAGGGTGAATACATTACACTGTCAAGCGCTCAGAGCCAATGGTGATAGGGGCCATCTAAATACCTGAGATAGAGAGCGGTCCCTAACTCCATACTCCCGCACCCAAATAAAGAGCCAGATTTTCATGTGGGCAGAGCACCTACAGGTCCCCGGGAAGTCAGTTAAAGGCAGCGGGTGCCCAGCACCTCTGAAAACCAGCCGGTTTATTTCGGTGTCTAAATCTGGATTTAGGGACCTACCCTTACTTTAGCACCCCAACTTTGAAAATGCTGGCCTACGTTTACACTCCTGCTTTGAAAGAAGTCCCACAGGTAGGGCCCTACCAATATCATGGCCGTGAAAAACGTGTCATGGGCCATGAAATAAGCCCTTCCCCGTGAAATCTGATGTCCCCCGTGCTGCTGGGGGCTCCTAGCTGCAATTCCTGGCCGGGCTGGGGAGAGACAGGACTTGTCCTTCCCCTGCACGGCCGCTCCTGGGGAGAGATCAGATCCACCTCCGGGCGCCTTTTGGATTGGGACCCCCCATTACACCACCGTGAAATTTCAGATGTAAGCATCTAAAAACGTGAAATTGACCAATTAAAACCCCTCTGGCCATGAAATTGATCAAACTGGACCGTGAATTTGGTAGGGCGCTGCTCATAGGTCTTTGAGTACCTCTGGTTTGTCTCTTCTAATGCCATGCAAGCACGGGAAGGAAAATGCCAGATCGCTGAGTGACCCATCTACTCCAGTATCATGATTCTAGCAATGGCTTTTATCAGACACATCAGAGGAAAATAAGAAACCCCGCAGTGTACAATTAACAGATAATTGGTCCATTGGAGAAGCTTGTTCCTAATCCCAGGCAGTTTAGTAGTTGGCAGATCCCCTGAAGCAAAATGGTTTATATCCCTTATCTAATGTAACTGTGGATATATTTCCTTTAATCATTTCTAAATCCACTAGGGCTCACCGTCTCTATTCTGGGGCACGGCTTTAGCATTTACTCAGAGGGAAAAGTACCACCTGAAGAGGGCTTGTCTACAACAGTGTTTCCTGACCCGCCAGTGGGGTGTGGGTAGGTTCTAGCTGGGTCACCATCAGGGCTGGATTATCTCATCACTGGGCCCTAGACAAAGATAGACTTTCTTCCAGCCTGGGGTGGAGGGGAGGCCCCGGAAGTCTCCTGCTGAAATGCACGCCAAGAGCAATCTTTCGTAGACTATGGGAATGTGACAAGTCTTCCCCAGCCTGTTGTGAAACAGCTACATCAAGTTTCTTCTCTTAAGGTACAAAGTTTCACAATAAATATTTGCACAGGTTTTTTCCTTGTAAAAACTCTCACTCCAGCCCAGATATAGCAGAATAAATATCACATGATACGACAGTAAACCTGACTGCACCTGTGTCTAGATTAGCCGAGTAAACACAGATTGAAACACACCCTTTACCAGACAGGTACCTCAATAATACCTGCGTGGTCTCATGTTCTAAATATTCCTGTAAGGCTGTTTCTGTCTTTGATACATGTATGTAACTCGCATCAGCATTAATGGCAGTTATACATGTGACATGGGAGGAGACCAAACCTCAGTTTAAATGACCTTTTTGTTCTCACAGCTGCTCCCATTTTGAACATTTGGGCCTTTTCTCATAAAATTGCTGCTTATTTTAAGAACATAAGAATGGCCATACTGGGTCAGACCAAAGGTCCATCTAGCCCCATATCCTGTCTTCTGACAGCGGCCAATGCCAGGTGCTTCAGAGGGAATGAACAGAACAGGTAATCATCAAGTGATTTTGCCAAACAGATAGTATTAAAATAATTGCAGTGAGCCAACTAGCTATCGGATTGACATGACCCTAACTTGTCAAGGTTGTACTATACCTTGGAGAGGGCCCCTCTAAAATGCATCAGGTAAGAACAATAATTCCCAGCCGGGTCGCATAAACTTCTATCGTTAAAGCAAAAGATCAGTGATGTTTGTTTACCAAACAATGGAAATCACGAACTAGGTATAAATCTCAATGATGGCTAAAGAATAATTTATTGAACAAACCGTCCAATGCAACATGATGTTGCTTTCTAAAATAGATTTTTCAGCCTTTGTTTGTCCCCAATGAATAGTTAAAGCACTTGAATAGTTGTAGTATATAAATGTAAATGCATTACTCCACTGCAAGCCTGATTACTGTCTTAAGACCCAACTTGGCAAAGATTTACCTCCCTGCGTAACTTTATTCACGGACTACTCAGAAGAGCAAAGTTAAGTTAAGTTAAGTTAAGTTGGGTTGGGATGGGATGGGATGGGATAGCTCAGTGGTTTGAGCACTGGCCTGCTAAACCCAGGGTTGTGAATTCAATCCTTGAGGGGGCCATTTAGGGATCTGGGGCAAAAATCTGTCTGGGGATTGGTCCTGCTTTGAGCAGGGGGTTGGACTAGATGACCTCCTGAGGTCCCTGCCAACCCTGATATTCTATGATACACTCATGGGGTAGATTTCTGCAGGTTCCCTTGGGGCCGGGTACTGCAGGAGTTCTGCACATAGGACTCCCCTTGTCTCTACCACCAGAACGAGTTCTCTGTGCAAATCTAAGGCGGGAGAAAGGGCTCGTCTTCCACTGCAGAGCGTTATCTACTAGCCCCAGCGAGAGCCGTCACACTGCAAAACAACACTCCAGCAGCACAGAGCCTTTGTATTAGCAGCCCCTAATAGCTTAATCCCCATGGCATTACTAGCTTGAATGGGAGCAGCACTGGAGGGTCAGGCCCTCCCCCCCCCTCGCCTGTGTTCAAGCGCTCAGGCTAGAGGTTTGTGTGTGTGCGCGTGGAGTTGGGGCTGCACTCGAGTTATACCTGGAGCTGACACGACAGTGCAGACAAGTCCATAGAATCATTACTGCTGGGTCTGACGCTGTATGTACTGTGCGTTGGATACTATCTGGCTACTGGATGACAAGATCAATTTATTGGGGTGGGGAGGCAGCTACAAGAAACTACACACGGCTTTTATTTCTTTTTCAAATGAAGAGTTTTATTTTTCCCTATCAGACTTTGGTGATTCCTGATTTAGGCCTTGATCCTCCAAGCAGATCCCTGTGGGTAGACACGTCTGTCTGCCTGCAGCCTGTTGAAATCAATGGGAAACCCCAAAGGCAACGGGCCCCATCTTGCAGGATCGGGGCCGTACTCTGATAGGAGTGGCGAATCGGGCGGGCCCGAAGATCAGAGAGCAGCACTTTATACCACAAACATATTCTTTTTACAAAGTTCTCTGGGTAGCGGAGCGCTGTCACTTCGTAAGATTCACTGTTACTCACATGACCACAAACTTTCAGTTCCAGTCTGTGCCAGGAAAGGCAAAAATGCAGTAACGGAGGAATGCTTCTTCTCTGTGCAGCATGTCCGCAGCAGAACGGCTAAGGCACTTAACCTTCCCCGCAATACATTCTTATATTTTCTTACAGTGTTTCTAGAAGAGCCACAACATTGGCATAATTAGTGCGATCGGTTTGATTATGTAAACAATTCCTGGAACAATATTCCTTCGATTCGAGTTATCAAAGAAAGCAGAAAGCTCTTCACTGCTGCAGCTTCAGTGCCTAGTTCATAACAGCCGAGGCGTCGCGGCTTTTTTAGAATTCAGTCTTCTGCAAACCCTATGAAGGAACTTGCGAAAAACGGATGTCCTGAAAATGATGAACACCCAGGGGTCCACGATGGAGTTCACAGATAGAAACCTCAGGGCCGTCAGGTCTGCCTTTTCATCAAGGTTAGTGGCAAACGCTCCGACATAAGCACGGATCTGTTTGAAATAAAAAGATCTGATTATAAAAGCTGAGCGCTGGCAATAAAGTAGAGCCCTTCTGGAGTAAACTCCCTACATTCAATTATTGTACTCGACTGCTTTCCAGCACGGAATCGGCACATGTTTCGTTCTGAGATTGCGCTTCGCTTAGATTGACATCAAGCTTAACTAAAACCAACTGGGCAGGCAGATGAATCAGTCAGTAACCAATCTGGGATCAGGCAACAAAATAATCGTTTCTGAGCATGTAATTACACTTCATGGGCCAGATCCCCATCTGGTGATAGGGCTATGCCCAGTGGTTCCAATTGAGGATCTGGTCCTATACGTTTTAGTTGTTTAACAACTTACAAACTCAGTAGCTGGTGTGCAAGTGAGCACAGGAGTGTGCCCAGCAGATTATAGTTAAGGTACACGGGGCTAGCTTTGAAGGCTAACACAGATGGGTTTTGATAAACTAAATGTTTCATGAGGAAAACAGCCTGATTTTGATCTCCGTTGCACATGACTGGTGCCACGGAAATCAGTGGTGTTGCACTGGCAGGAGATAAGAAGGGGGCCCATATTTCTGGCTGTGTGCTGGCAACTAATCAGTGCCCCCATTCAATCTCTAGTCCAGGCCCTGGTGTCATAGAATAGAATAGAATAGAATATCAGGGTTGGAAGGGACCTCAGGAGGTTATCTAGTCCAACCCCCTGCTCAAAGCAGGACCAATCCCCACACAGATTTTTACCCCAGTTTCCTAAATGGCCCCCTCAAGGATTGAACTCACAACTCTGGGTTTAGCAGTCCAATGCTCAAACCACTGAGCTATCCCTCCCCCCCTCCAAGTCACGGGCCTTGGATGTCATCAGCAGACATGCAGATCTGAGAGGACGGGTTTGCCCTTCCTACGTGAACGCACTTTTGTGCCAAATTAAAGGACGTGTAAAGGCTGCTTCCTAAGATGGAAATAAACTGGTTTCTCCAAACTATCTGTACCTCAGTTTCCCCAGGCTAGATCCACAGCTGGGGTGAGCTGGGGAGGGCAAGGCGGCTCTAAGCAACCTTTGCATTCCTCTGATCCTGGCGCCGCCAGGAAACACAGCAGTCCCCAGCATAACTAAAGGCAACTTTAAGGAAGGCTCCAGGTAACAGCCGCTGGAGCAGTCCCCTGAGGAGAGCTCGTCTGCCCAAGGATCAGGCAGCGTGCTGTGTGCTCTGACACGTGCCCCACCTGGGTGAGGGGAGTGGGTGACGTGCAGTCAGCTACACTCGCTTTATACCATCCTGGGATTTCCCTGGATCAGGGATCCCCGGCAGCGCAGTGCAAAGCGGCTGATGGGCTACACCATGATGGTGGGAAGAGACAGCGCCTCAAAGCATTTGATTTGCCCCTGGCTGTCCCTGCCTTGGCTCATTCCAGGTAACCTGGTTCTGATCCCTGCCTTTGGCACTGACCACCCCTGGGGCTCGGCCCAACTCCTGCGCTGACTCCAGGGCTTAATTTGTGCCAGGGCGTGTGAGGGCTGAGCCCTGGTGCCTCTAGTCTTGGCAGATCATAGCCCCAGCCCCTTTGGGCTTGCTGCCAACAGCTGGGCGGGACTGCCACATCCCGGTCCTGTGACACAGAGGCTGAGGATGTGAACTAGACTTTATCTGTCCCTAACATAGGGAATAACAGCACCCCATATTTGTGAAGCCTTAAATGCTTGAATGAAAGGTATGATACGCCCTGATTCTCCTTTCACTTGACACTCACTTAACTCTCTTAACGTCCATCCAGTTAACTGTGATTTATTTTTCCCCTGGTGGGTGAGGAGGATCAGGCCCCATCTCTGTGAAACAGAACTACTGGGAAAGAGAACGTATAAGGAACTATTTAGTGTTAGCAAACATGGCAGATCATAGGGACGCATGGCAGCTGGGGAAGGAAACAGCCTTCTTTCTGAGGCAGCACAAAGAGAAGTCTATGCAGCGGCAAAACCTGAGCTCAGGAATTAGGTCATCTGGAGAATCCTTTGACTAACGGGATTGCTCATGGATCAGGAAATCCCGTCGCTGGTTGCATTAAACGGCAAGGTGAGGTCCCAATCCTGCAAACACTTAGGTAATGGAAATGAGGAGGAAGAGCTAGCAGCGTGTGTCTAGTCAGGTCTCTGCAGACAACTACTGGTCTGTGGGTGAACCATCTGAGAACGTTTTTGAGGGAAGAGAGCAAAACCTCGGAAAGGGGGCCTTAAACTTTGCATGTGGGCCCGATTTAGCGTTAATCCTTTCTAGGCTACGTGAGAGTGCTCGTAGAAACACTTTCTGCAAGAGTTCAACGAACTCTTTCCGCATATCCATCCTTAAGGTACATTTATCGTGTACACTGTGTTTATAAAAACAACCCAGTGATGTACGTGTTGAAAGAATTCATAACGATGCTTCTTGGGTCAGAGTTAAGGCTGGATTCATTTCTCCTCCCGGATGTATAAAATGTTGTGTCATCTTTGGTCTGCTTCTGTGGCATGCAACAGCTCTCTGGGCAGGCAACTAAAATCGCTTTTTGAATTTTGATCATTGCAAAATACCTCTGTGCAAGACAGTGGCAGAATGGAGACTGCAAAGAGTCCAAATGTTGTAGTGCCTCCAATCTAGGGATTGGAATGTTTGTTTTTCATTCCTACATAAATGAACATATTGGACCCGATTCTCCTCTCACTGACATAGGTGTAAACCAGGAGTAACTCCACTGAAATCAATGGAACAACACTGGTGGAAAATCGGTGTGAAAGAAAAATGAAGCCTATTATTTTGAGACTTTCCTTTAATGTACCTATTCCATAATCGTATATGTGCTGGGTTTTATATGCAGTGGTGTTGTAGCCATGTCGGTCCCAGGATATTAGCGAGACAAGGGGAATGAGGGGACATCTTTGACTGGACCAACTTCTGCTGGCGAGAGAGAGACACTTTCGAGCTGACACACAGCTCTTTTTCGGGTCTGTGTAGCTGGAAAGTTTGTCTCTCTCACCGACAGAAGTTGGCCCAACAAAAGATATCACCTCACCCACCTTGTCTCTGTTGTGTTTATAGTAACTAAAGATTTGCAATGTTGAATGATTTGAAACTTCAATGTTGCTTTAAAAAAAATACACTCCATTTTTACTATGAAGTCATCATCTCCAAAAATTACTGGTTTTTGCAAAATGTTTTAGTATTACGATAATTACTGTGCAGTAAGAGTGCCCCCTTGTGGACACAGTAATGTATCACCTTTGAGTTCTATTATGGTCTCAGGCCTTGTCTACGCATGGAATTATGCTGGAATAGCTATTCCTAAATTGCTCCATGTGTAGACAAACCCTCAGGCACCTCAGAGTAAATCCTGGGTAACTCTATTGACTTTGTTGGAGTTACGCAGAGTTTTCTGTGGCATAAATGTGATCAGAATCAGGTAGAACTGGTGTGACGAAGTGGGGGGTTTTCTTGTTTTCTGTGGAGTTTCAATGGTTTGCATGCGGAGGGGGTGGGACCCAGTTTCCCTGGGTGTTACTGGTTTAACGAGGTGAGGGGAGAGGGAGTGTGTTCTGCAGAGGACCGGACAGAGGACTCGGGGACCCAGCCGATGGCCGGGAGGATGGATACCCCAGCGACCGGTGACCTGGCGACCTGGTGACCCGGAGGCCCAGCTGAGGAGACGCAGCCGGTTCTGGCCAGTGGGCGGACAATGGGCTGCAGAGTGAGGACCCAGTGACCTAACCAGCCGGTTCCAGCCAGAGGACAGAAGCGAGGAGAGGAGGCCCCGGTTTACAACCCTGTTTACCTGGAGAGAAGACAATGGACAGACGTGGGGCCTGGGATGTGCTGGGCTGAGGGAGACCAGGTCTGAGGCCCTGAGAGTTTCCTGTGCTGTGTTCAACTCTCAATAAACCCTCCTGTTTCATGCTGGCTGAGAGTCACTCTGGTCTAGAGAACAGGGTGGTATCAACCCCTTTGGGGGTGGAGGCCCGGGGGGTCCAGAGCAAGTGGACTCCCCAAGGGGGCCCACGGTGAGAAACAGGTGTGCTAGGGCTCCGAGAGGTGCGGATCCAGGAGGTGGAGGGGCCTGACCCCGAGAGAGAGTGGACCCCCGAGAAGGGCTGTCTCACTAAAAGGGGCACCCCCCACGGACCGCACAGGGCCAAGGGTGGGCACGATCTGTGAGTCCGTGACAACTGGACTGGAGGCTGGCATCATAATCTAGGGACAGATTTTTAAAGGCATTTGGATGCAGAGAGGCACCTAGTGAGATTTTTTTCAAAGGTGCCTAGCTCTCACTGAGAATTAGGTGCCTAATGGTACAGTTGGGTGTCTAAATATCTTTAAAGTCTGGTGTCATTTTGTTTTACTTTGCAGAGGCATGTGATTTCCTGCTGAGATGCAGAAGTGTAGTGTAGAAGGGATACACAGAAGGGGATTAGATTCTAAAAAAGCCCTTCTAACCCTGTGGTTCTATGATTCTAAGTACTTAGACTGTAAATTCTTTGGGCAGAGATTTGTCTTTTTCTGTGTTTGTGCAGCACCTAGCACATTTGTGGGCCCTGACGCATGACGAGCTCCTAGGAACGACCACAAAACAAATAAATAATAATAATGGAAAGTGGGTGAAAAAAATTAAAACACATGTAAACACATGAGAGCGTATGCGCTCCCCAAAGTGCTTCTTTGGCTTAGTTTGGGTGTGCGGTGTTGACTTTCCCTTGTAAATTTAATAATCACTATTTACGTGAAACAGACACTGCCCACTTTTTACTTTCACTAGATTCAGGGTCATGCTCTATTTCTTTAGTCACTGTTCAGATTGAAGGAGAGATTATGGTATTTTTGTGCAGCTCAGGGGCTTTATCTTCTTTGCCCAGAGACCGCTAAAACTTCTCCGACAACTTGGATCCTGGGGTCATAACAATACTTTGGAGAAGAATACTCCAAATACTTTTTTCCCCTTTGCAATGCACAGGTATTTTAAAAACAAAACTCCTGAACTCTCTTACAAGATCTTTATTCCACCTGTATTATTCAGCTGGAAAATTACCAGTGGGTAGCCGTGCAACATCACATTGTATATTTGTCTCCTTTTCTAAAAAAGGATAGGACAGTCCATATACAATTACAGCACTTAACCACTGTTTATTGTCTTGGAGAACCACTATAAATGTATCTATTAAAAACCCCACTGAAAGGTTTTCCCATTAACAGGCTAACACAAGACCACAAAAGCAATGATGTTTACAATTAGGGTCTAACAACACCCAGACCCGTTGATATTGAGATAGGGCATTCTGCATAGGCTTTGGAAGATCCTCAACTGGGCGTTTTCTCCCTTTTGTGGTCTTAGCAAACCTTTAACGTTCTTTGTTTTGTGTTGAGTCCATTTCAATTTTCTAGGTAAAAACATTTGGGGCATACAATGAATCTGAAAAGAGAACTGAGGAATACGATACCCGGGCTATGAAATATGTGTCCTATTTTCTGTAGCCGCTGTGTAGTGGAGGTGCAGCGTATTCACTTCTGAATGTGAAATATAAAAGCTGGTATCCTTGGCTGATTAGGATGCCTATTTACGTTGCCCCAGCTGTTTGTGGATTATAAGATCAGTTCCGATACTCGGTCTGAACTTGCACAGGAGTACATGGCATATGTGATATAGCCAGGTTCCAGAATGTAGTTTGGGTGCTAAAAGATGCGTCTCTGCACATCCTAAACTTTAGTCTGACGTATGTAGCGAAATCTAATTGGCTGACTAAACTGGATCCCGGCTCATGCAAAGTGGCATCACATCTCCTCTCCCCAAAAATATATTAACTTTTTGGCTGGTCAAAAAAATTGTTATGCATGATAGGTAACAACCCATTCTCTCAAGCACAATGCTCCTTTTGTTTTTAAAATAATGGTTTCCTTCAAAACCTGTAGCGTGAAACAAAAGGGCTAATGATTACCTGCAAAATTATGCTTTAAAAAAAAAAAGAAACCTCTCTGAGCTAAAGAGGGGTGACTGGCACGGGAGGTGGGTGAAGCATACCAAAATCTACCAGATTGTATTTCCACCCACATAAAAGCTTCTAAAATTGTGTATGTGGTTTGTTTCTTTGGCATCTTTTCCTCCAAATTCAGCCCCTAAGTCTCTCCTTGTGGTTAAGATCTCACATTTGATTAGTTTTGATTTTGTAGCTGGAAATCACTGACAAAGAAATTTTGAATATTGAGATGTCCTTAACTGCACTAATGGGCACCACTAAAGTAACTGCATTTTGATTTAATGGCTTTTTTCCCTCCAAACCATACTTTCATATATACAACAGTGTTAAGATAAGTGATGGATCTGGATGAGATAGGTTACTGAATTAAGCCAGTTTTCAGAGTACTTTCACATTTACACAAGTGAAGCTGTGGATAGAAAATAAGGGCTTGATCATTTAAATCCATATGGTCCTGAGTAGTAACCCTACTCATATGAATAATGCCAGAAGAAAAGCCGGACTGGGTCAGACCAATGGTCCATCTAGCACAGTATCCAGTCTTCAGGGCTGGCGCTTCCTAGGGTGCCAGGATTTGGGGGGGCAATTTGGCGGTGGGGGGTCCTTCCGCGCTCCAGGTCTTCGGCGGCAATTCTGCAGTGGGTCCTTCACTCGCTCCGGGACCCGCTGCCGAAGTGCCCCGAAGACCGGGAGCGCGGAAGGACCCCCCGCCGCAGAATTGACGATGACGACCGGGAGCGCGGAAGGACCCCCCCGCCGCAGAATTGCCGACGACGACCGGGAGCGCGGAAGGACCCCCACCTAGGCTGCCAAAAACCCTGGCGCTGCTCCTGCCAGTCTTCCAACAGTGGCCTGTGCCCGATGCTTCAGAAGGAATGAACAGAACAGGGCAACTTCTCGAGTGATCCATCCCCTGTCGTCTAATCCCCGCTTCTGGGAGTCAGAGGTTTAGGGACAGCCAAAACATGAGTGACCCTAAACCCCATTGCAGTATATGGGAGCACTCACACGAGTAACCTAATGCATAACTAATGAGGAGTCCTTGTGACACCTTAGAGACTAACAAATGTATTTGGGCATAAGCTTTCGTGGGCTAGAACCCACTTCATCAGATGCATGGAGTGGAAAATACAGGAGCAAGTATAAATACATGAAAAGATGTGAGTTGCCTTACCGAGTGTGAGGTCAGCCTAATGAGACAAATCAATTAACAGCAGGATACCAAGGGAGGAAAAATCACTTTTGAAGTGGTAAGGAGAGTGGCTCATTTCATAACTGTTTGCAGGAATAGTTCTTAAGTTAGCACAGCCAACTTTCTTCTGTGAAACGCTACATGTTAATATGAAGTTCAGAGTGTTATCCAGTGCTGGAGACACGGATCAATAAAATGGATAATGTTTGAGAGAAAAAAGGACATGAAAACCTCCCTCGCATAAGAAATCAGGTGCATGTGAGGAGAACGTGGTAAGATTTGAGTGATTTGTGGAAGGTGAATGATGCTTGATTGAAGGTTTCAGATTTTTCACAATGTTAATACATTGGGCACGTGCCTGAACAGACTCGAGTCTCCTTTAAACTGTGGGTACGGGTGGAAAAGTGACTCTGAAATACACAAACATTGGTGTTCCTTGTTGGTTGATGGACAGTAACTTTGTACTAAACTTCTCAGTGTACTCATCAAAATAGGATCTTTCTGGGGCTTAGCACAAAATCTCCCTGACCATAAGTCAGGTTGCCTTGTTTATACTTCAGACGCTATACGCAACAGTGTGATTCTGGAATGAAAGTTTTTGCTGTCAGCTTTGTTGACAGCGCCTCAGAAAAAGTGCAGCTTGCAAGAGTTGCTGTAACATGCGGTTGTTTCCAATAACTGTCTCTGAAGTGAAAGCAAGCCACTGTCTTACTGTCTGCGTCGTAATAACCATGACACAATGTAATCTGCAAGGGGTTCACCTCCTTACTTGTCCCTTGTTTTATGAGTAACTGGGGGGTTTCTTGGTCGATTCAAACAGGCGAGACACGGAGCTTAGAGAGTAAATGGAGCAAGGAGGTGTCATTTTTAAGGTCACTGTGAGAGCATACTCACAGTTTAAGAGGAGAATCTATCCGGGCACCTCGTGGTGCCCATGTCACGCTTTTTTCCCCTTCTTTGTCTGCTCTTAAGAAGTTTTTAGTGCTGGTGGAAAGGTGCTAGATTGCTCCCCCAGAAAAGGCTCAGCATGGACTGCAGAGCTGAGAGGGTAGGTCAATGTCCCTATCCACTCAGTCCTTGGTATCTCTGCTGAGACTGTCAGCAGGAGTGCCAAAGGACAGAGACTCGGTCCACCCACCCATTTCAGGTTGCAGGGAGCTAAACAATTAACCCTCCTCCGTCGCTGCTGCCCTGGTCAGCTTTCAACGGCACCCAGCGCCTTCCGCTGGTTTATCAGCCCATGTGCCTCTGTGCATCCGCCTCGCCCAAGAACAATGCCCCAAAAGTGATCAGTTCCAGAAGGCTGGTAGTGATAACAAGTTACCCGCATCCTTTTAGTTAGAGCTACTGGGCCTTTATCTGCACTCGCTCCATTGCATTTGTTCACTGCAGCAAGCGTACGTACAGGGGATTCGCCCCACTCATCCTGACCACCGCTAACACCTGGGCAGTGGTGCTAAGTTTCCAGCCCCCTTTTGCCCTCCTGAGGAATATAAAGGGGGCAGAGGAATCAGGATGGGAAATCCCAGCCATTAACATCAGCGGGGAGAGGATTTCACTCCCTAGCTTTGATCCCCTTTGTTTGGGTATGGTGGGCAACCGCTTACCCACTGTCGTAGTTCCTTTGACTTCACGGCCCAGTGTTGGCAGGATTGTTGTGTCCCAAAACCCTGTTTGCCTGGCTGCACCTGAAAGCCCCCGCTCCAAAGGCCCCCTCGAAATAGGCCCCTTCACAACTGAGTTGCCAGGATAGATGTGATTTTAAACCCATGTGTTCCCCAGTGGCAAACCCTGGGTGCAGAATACACCCCCGCGGGTGGAGAGGCAGGAGTGCTGTGGACCCCCTGAACGGTACACAGCGCCCCAGCCCTCCCGTTTGCCCGGTGCCCCTAGAAGCACCAGCCTCGCTGCCCAGTGCTTCCAGACTAGGACCAGGGTGAGTCTGGACCAGGAATAAGCCAGCTCCTCGCAAGGAGGGTGTAAAGCTATACTGGGGCGAGGGGGATGTTACGCCGGCGGGACCCAAAGCCAGTGGGAAGATGGCCCTTGGGATCAGGATGGCCACAGTTACGGTGGGGCGCACGGGCCCCCTCCAGGATCGGGGCCTTAACCAAGAATTGCCCCCCACCCCATCCCGCCCATCCCTCTCTCCCCAGCTCCCGGGGCCGGTACTCACGATGAGGGGCAGGGAGCAGACGGTGAAGAGGACGGTCATGAGGGCCAGCAGGACGAGATGATCCAGCTCCTCCATGCGCGGGCCGGCGGGGGCCCGGCCGGCGGTGGGGACGCTGCGGCGGTGGGAGCGGCGGGCCATGCGGTAGAGGCTGCGCATGCTGGCCAGGTTGCAGAGCCCGATGGCCAGCCCCAGCGCGCCCAGCAGGCTGGCGTAGAGCACGGAGTAGCCCCGCGCGGGGGCGCTGCCGCCGGCCATGCGGATGAAGCACCAGGTGCCCGGGCAGTACTGCACGGTGGCGCCGAAGCCCAGCAGCGGCAGGGCGCAGAAGAGGGCGCCCAGGGCGGCGGCGGCGGCCGGGGCCAGCAGGGCGGCGGCCCGGCGGCAGCGCCGCAGGTGGCGCTGGTAGAAGTAGGGGTGGCCCAGCGAGAGCCAGCACTCCAGGGCCATGGCCAGCAGCAGCAGCGTGGGCGCCAGCCCGAAGAAGGCCATGAGGAAGGCGAAGAGCTGGCACAGGCGGCCCGGCTCCCCGCCGCCCGGCCACAGCTCGCTCAGGCTCCGGTTGCGCGCGTAGGCCACCAGCACCATGGGGCTGAGCAGGCACTTGCCCAGCAGGTCGGTCACCGCCAGCCCGCTGACCAGCAGGTAGAAGGCGGAGGCCCGCGGGGGCCGCCCGCGCCGCAGCCGCTGCTGGCCCAGCAGGAAGAGGGCGAGCAGGTTCCCCAGCAGCCCGGCGCTGAACAGCAGCGAGCTGGGCAGCGCCGACTCGCCGCCCTGGATGGCGCGGCTGTCCCGGCAGCTGTACTCGGCGGCGGCCATCGGGAGCGAGGGAAGAGCCCGGCCCGGCCGGGGCGCTGCCCCCCGGGGAGGAGGGTCCGGGAGCTCAGCCCGCGCGGGACCGGGAGGGGAAAGCCCAGCCCCGCCGGGGGGGACGGAGGTGCCGGGTGGCTGGGGAGCGGGGGCCAGGCACGCTGCCGGGGCGGGACGGTGTCCGGGAATCGCAGCGATGGGGCGGCCAGGTGCAGCCTCGGGCGGCGGGCGGGCGCCTTAGCGGGCCCCCGGCAGAGCAGCGGCGTCCCAGGCGCTGGGGCTCCGACCCGCCCGGGAGGCGGCCGCTGCGCCCGGCTGCGGGCGAACCACGGGGCTCCGTCTCTGGCCGCCGCTCTGCCCCGGTTCCTCTGTCTCCTCGGCTCGGTGGAGCGACGGGCACCACGCGTGGCCAGCTCCAGCTCCAGCCGCCTTCGGACTCAGGGCGAGGTCCCGCGGGAAATCCCAGGGAAAACTCCGGGAGGTCCATGGGAGGCTTAGCCAGCCCTCCCCCCCATGGCCCGATGCAGCCTCCCAGCCTCCGCTCCCCCCGTTCCCCCTGTTTCTCCAGTTGTCTGGGATGTCTCCCGAGCGGCTCGGAGTAACGGGGCTGGACCGCCAGGCAGAGAATCGTCCATCCAATCAGCCTGCATGCGCGGCTTGCTCGGCTGCCTGCCACCTCCGCGGAAGGTTTCGACCCGTCTTGACACTAGGCATTTTCGCTTGCCTGTGACTTCAGCTTCCTCTTCCCCCAGCTCTCTGCTCTAGCCTGTGCGCCGTGTAAATGTTTCGCTCTCGTTTTGAAGCGCGCACAGCATCGTGCCGACGGGCTGGAGAAAGCCACTAACCCGGGGGCGGAAAGTTCCCTACCAGCACGTTAAGAGGGGGCGGTGGAAGGCCCCGGGGACCAACCTGTGGCCCTTGTGGTCGGAGAGAGAAACTCCGGAATATGAATTGATGCACTGATGTCTTCCAGAGTCTGCAGAAAGACAGCTCCTGTGCCTCCCCTGCTGTGCATAGTTTTGCCAAGGAGTAGCTATGTGAAATTCATAGAATCATAGAAGATTAAGGTTGGAAGAGACCTCAGGAGGTCATCTAGTCCAATCCCCTGCTCAAGGCAGGACCAACCCCAATTAAATCATCCCAGCCAGGGCTTTGTCAAGTTGGGTCTTAAAAACCTCTAAGGATGGAGATTCCACCACTTTCCTAGGTAACCAATTCCAGTGCTTCACCACCCTCCTAATAATAAGAACATAAGAATGGTTGTACTGGGTCAGACCAAAGGTCCATCCAGCCAGGGCCGGCTCTGGCTTTTTGGCTGCCCCAAACAAAACAAAACAAAACAAAACAGGGCGGCCAGAACGGCAAAGCAAAAAAAACCTGCGGCGCGTCCGGAGCGCGGGTGCAGGGGGACCGGCGGGGGGGGGGGGGAGGGAGCGGGCGGGAGAGAGAGAGAAGGGGGCAGCCAGGGCTACAGCAGGGGTGCTGCCACACAGTCCCACCCGCTGCGCCGCCTCCTGCCACCTGCCACGAGGGCTCTGCTCCGGTCGGTGGGGAGGGAAGGAAGAGGACTGCCCTGCAGGGCGCTCTGGTTCTCCGCGCCGTCGCTCCCTACAGGGCGGCAGGAGCAGAACAAGAACACACACACATACACACACAAAAAAAGCGGCCGTGCCGCCCTAGGATTGGGCAGAACGCCTCCTCCAACAATCTGCCGTCCCAAGCCTGGAGCCGGCCCTGCATCCAGCCCAGTATCCTATCTACTGACAGTGGCCAATGCCAGGTGCCCCAGAGGGACTGAACCTAACAGGCAATGATCAAGTGATCTCTCTCCTGCCATCCATCTCCGCCCTCTGACAAACAGAGGCTAGGAACACCATTCCTTACCCAGAAAAAAATAGTTTTTTCTAATATACAATCTAGACCTCCCCCACTGCAACTTGAGACCATTGCTTCTTGTTCTGTCATCTGCCACCACTGAGAACAGCCGAGCTCCATCCTCTTTGGAACCCCCCTTCAGGTAGTTGAAGACTGCTATCAAATCCCCTCTCTTCTCTTCTGCAGATTAAATAAGCCCAGTTCCCTCAGCCTCTCCTCGTAAGTCATGTGCCCCAGCCCCCTAATCGTTTTTGTTGTCCTCTGCTGGACTCTCTCCAATTTGTCCACATCCCTTCTGTAGTGGGGGGACCAAAACTGGATGCAATATTCCAGATGTGGCCTCACCAGTGCCGAATAGAGGGGAATAATCACTTCCCTCGATCTGCTGGCAATGCTCCTACTAATACAGCCCAATATGCCATTAGCCTTCTTGGCAACAAGGGCACACTGCTGACTCGTATCCAGCTTCTTGTCCGTTGTAACCCCAAGGTCCCTTTCTGCAGAACTGCTGCTTAGCCAGTCGGTCCCCAGCCTGTAGCGCTGCATGGGATTCTTCCATCCTAAGTGCAGGACTCTGCACTTGTCCTTGTTGAACCTCATTAGATTTATTTTGGCCCAATCCTCCAATTTGTCTAGGTCACTCTGGATCCTATCCCTACCCTCCAGCCTATCTACCTCTCCCCCCAGCTTAGTGTCATCTGCAAATTTGCTGAGGGTGCAATCCATCCCATCCTCCAGATTATTAATTAAGATATTGAACAAAACTGGCTCCTGGACCGACCTCTGGGGCACTCCGCTTGAAACTGGCTGCCAACTAGACATGGAGCCATTGATCACTACCTGTTGAGCCCAACGAACTAGTCAGCTTTCTATCCACCTTATAGTCCAGTCATCCAGCCCATACTTTTTTAATTCGGCTGCTCAGTTTCACAGCAGCAGTTGAGACCGCTGTAGGTGGCAGAGCAAGGGACAAGCTTCATTTACATTTCCACGCTGGAACTACCCATGCGGGAGGACCCAAAAGCATCAGGAGGCTGGAAGAGCCCCCTCCCCACCTTTGCAGTAAATAGATCAATGGAAGGGCTAGAGAGGACATCCCCTCCTCCAGCAGCCAACAGGGATCAGGTTTGGGCTGGGGAAGAGAGAGAAAGCTCCTTCTTTCAGCTAATGGTGGACAAAGATCCCAAATTTATCATAGCTACAAGGCAGAGGCTGATAAGAGAGTTAGTGCTCTCAAATAGGAATCAGGGACCGCAGCCAGATTCGAGTGGGTGGGGGTAGAGCTCCTTATCACTTCTCCTTTGCCCTCCACCTCCTCTTGCTGTTGACTACTCTCCCCCAGTCTTTTCTTCTGGCATCTGGTTAGAACGTTTCTGGTATATTTTTTTCCTGTCCACTCTTCGGGATCCCCAAAATTCAGTTGTACTGTTCTTAAAAAACAAAACAAAATCATCGCTCCCCCTCCCCCGCCATCACCAATCCTCACGCCTCCAAAAGTCACAAACCTTTGTGTAAGAGAAGTCCCATCAGCCGTTTCTTAGCACTGATTTTGCTTTTCTAGTTTATTCACGTGTCAGTCCCAGACACACTCAGGTGCAGTTGTTATAATTTGCAGGTTGTTCACTAACATTTTTTGAATTGAACAAGTATGAAGAAATGATATCTGCTCTGTCACTTTTTTTTTGCACATCTAAATAAATGCACCCAAAAAAAAAAAAAGGTACCAAGGTGACAGATGCCTTAGAAATATATAAACTAGACTAAAAAGTTGGGTGTCAATTTTAGTAAATTTTAGAAAAAAGAACAGGAGTACTTGTGGCACCTTAGAGACTAACAAATTTATTTGAACATAAGTTTTTGTGGGCTACAGCCCACTTCATCGGTTGCATAGAATGGAATATATAGTAAGAAGATATATATACATACAGAGAACATGAAAAGGTGGGAGTTGCCATACCAACTCTAAGAGGCTAATTAATTAAGATGAGCTATTATCAGCAGGAGAAAAAAAAACTTTTGTAGTGATAATCAAGATGGCCCATTCCAGACAGTTGACAAGGTGTGAGGATACTTAACATGGGGAAATAGATTCAATGTGTGTAATGACCCAGGGTAGGAGTATAATGGGTTTGCCTTACATTTCAAATGTTGCAGGAAAATAATGAATTATTTTCAAGTCGTCTATAAAATATACCAGTAGATTACATATAAGGCATTATATCAGCACTGGTGAGGCCTCAGCTGCAGTACTGTGTCCAGTTTGGAGTACTGCACTGTAAGAAAGATGTGAACAAATTGGAGAAAGTCCAGATTAGAGCAGCAGAAACAACAACAACAGACGTTTGGAAAGCAAGAGAAATGTTGTGCAATCTAGAGAAGAAGATGGGTGGGGAAGGGAGGACCTGAGAACTCTACAAATATGTAAAGGGTTGTTATAAAGAGGATGGTGATCAGTTGCTTTCCATGTTCACTGGAGGTAGGACAAGTAATTGACTTAGTCTGTAGCAAGGGAGATTCAGGTTAGATTTTCGGAAAACTTTTAACTATACGGATAGTTAACCACTGGAACAGGTTACATAGGGAGGTGGTGGAATCCCTGTCCTTGGAGGACAGTGTGAAAATAATGAAAATGAAATCTCCCAAACGAGAACATAGTATCAAACTCTTATAAAGGAAACACTACATTCTTTAGCGCAGCCAAGCAAGCTGGAGTGTGAGACAACATGTCAGCATCTTTTAGACGAAGAACAGAAAATGCTTTTCTTAAGAACACATTTTTCACTTCTTCTCTGCTTATTAATGTCCTGACTAGACAATATATTTTATGCTTGTGAAGATAGGCTATAATAAATATTTTGCATATTTGGGGCCTGATCTTGCATTCCTTGCACACTGAGAGCTCAGCTGTATAAAGAATGTAGGATTGGGCCCTCCGAAAATCACTTCGCCAGTTGTTTGGGGATTGGGTATTAGGTTTAGGTTGAAAAAGAAAGTGGTTTGGAAAACAAAGTGCATTTATGACCCTTCTTTGCAGTTTTGCAGAATGGCCGTGTAACGGGGTTCACGACCCACCTCTCTTCCTGGGGCCCGCTTGCTCTCAGAGAGGCCTCAGGGTTGTGCAACACCCGTGTCTTTATTTACTTAAGGTTGTCCAACCACCAGTGTCCATCAATATACACCCTTTACAGGCAGAGTCAGCCTTCAGCTAGAAGGCCTCCAGCTCCCTCCCTCCCTGACCTACTGACTGACTTCTCCCTTGCTGCCTCCTGCCTCTCTCTCAGCCTTTATAGCCCTTGGATTGTCAGGCCAGCAGGTGTTGCCAATCCTCTGGCTGGCATCAGGCCTTTTCCATCAGCCCCACTCTACTTCCCTTGATTGGAGCCGACCGGGCAGGGGCTAATTAGGTGCTTTTGCACCAGCGCCCTGCTACAGAAGATAGGGCAGATCCACCACTTATTTACCCCTGCTGAGGATTTACATGAACAATGGACTCCCTCTGCAGGGCCTGATCAGCTAGTCAAGCAGCGTGGACGAGAGAGACAAAAACGTTATGTTGTTTCTCTTTTTCATTGGCTCAAACTCACACTGTTACGAAGATCTGAATAACCCTGGGGAGACAGAGGGGGAAACTGAGAACCTGTTTGTCCCAGACCCTGGGTGCCTCGCCACTGGTGTTGCTGCATCAGTGCAACCCCCTGCCGGCATAATGCTGTAGGGAAGATGCAGCCTACACTCATGAAGAGGTTTTCCTGCTAGGTAGGAATGCTGCCTCCCTGAGCCATGGTAGCTAGATTGATAGATTTCAGAGTAGCAGCCGTGTTAGTCTGTATCCGCAAAAAGATCAGGAGTACTTGTGGCACCTTAGAGACTAACACATTTATTTGAGCATAAGCTTTCGTGGGCTACAGCCCACTTCTTCGGATGCATAGACTGGAACATATAGTGAGGAGATATATATACATACAGACAATATGAAAAGGTGGGAGTTCCCCTACCAACTCTAAGAGGCTAATTAATTAAGATGAGCAATTACACTGCTCTACAATTTTTGAGACGTCGTCTGCTTCAGAGATAAAATGTGCTATTTATTATGTATTTTGATGTGCTGAATTCAAATATGACAATTAAAACAACTGATTGGCTACTGTTTCTAAGATATTTAAGTTTTTACATTTTATGTCTATGTATATTGTATAGATAGTAGAGTTTTAATCATAAATTGTAAACCTAGGTCTTTTCATGTGTTTATGGTTGCTTTACATGATAATATTTCACTTGTCCTGTTTATGTAACACGTTAAAAATCAGCAAAAGGGTTATATAAATAAAATGTATTATGAAACAAAAGACAAAAAACTATTATGTACATAGTTTAGTCCTATTCAGTGTCTACTCGGCGCTTCTTGGCTTGTCTCTTGTATTCATTAAATGGAGCATCTCTTGTCACTGTCCAGCAATAGTCTGCAAGCATTGATGGGCTCCATTTGCCCTGATAGCGTTTCTCCATTGTTGCAATGTCCTGGTGAAATCGCTCGCCGTGCTCGTCGCTCACTGCTCCGCAGTTCGGTGGAAAAAAATCTAGATGAGAATGCAAAAAATGTATCTTTAGTGACACGTTGCAACCAAGGCTTTTGTATGCCTTGAGGAGGTTTTCCACCAACAACCTGTAGTTGTCTGCCTTGTTGTTTCCGAGAAAATGTATTGCCACTAACTGGAAGGCTTTCCATGCCATCTTTTCCTTGCCATGCAGTGCATGGTCAAATACATCATCTCAAAGAAGTTCTCGAATCTGAGGACCAACAAAGACACCTTCCTTTATCTTAGCTTCACTTAACTTTGGAAATTTTCCACGGAGGTACTTGAAAGCTGCTTGTGTTTTGTCAATGGCCTTGACAAAGTTCTTCATCAGACCCAGCTTGATGTGTAAGGGTGGTAACAAAATCTTCCTGGATTCAACAAGTGGTGGATGCGGAACACTTTTCCTCCCAGGCTCCAATGACTGTCGGAGTGGCCAATCTTTCTTGATGTAGTGGGAATCTCTTGCACGACTATCCCATTCGCAGAGAAAACAGCAGTACTTTGTGTATCCAGTCTGCAGACCAAGCAAGAGAGCAACAACCTTCAAATCGCCCCAAAGCTGCCACTGATGTTGGTCATAGTTTATGCACCTCAAAAGTTGTTTCATGTTGTCATAGATTTCCTTCATATGGATTGCATGACCAATTGGAATTGATGGCAAAACATTGCCATTATGCAGTAAAACACCTTTAAGACTCGTCTTCGATGAATCAATGAACAGTCTCCAGTCATCTGGATCATGAACGATGTTGAGGGCTGCCATCCCACCATCGATGTTGTTGCAGGCTACAAGATCACCTTCCATGAAGAAGAATGGGACAAGATCCTTTTGACGGTCACGGAACATGGAAACCCTAACATCACCTGCCAGGAGATTCCACTGCTGTCGTCTGGAGCCCAACAGCTCTGCCTTACTCTTGGGTAGGTCCAAATCCCTGACAAGGTCATTCAGTTCACCTTGTGTTATGAGGTGTGGTTCAGAGGAGGAGGATGGGAGAAAATGTGGGTCCTGTGACACTGATGGTTCAGGACCAGAAGTTTCATCCTCTTCCTCTTCCTCGTCTGACTCAAGTGAGAATGATTCTGGTGCATCAGGAACCGGCAGTCCTTCTCCGTGGGGTCCTGGGCGTATAGCTGATGGAATGTTTGGATAATGCACAGTCCACTTTTTCTTCTTTGACACACCTTTCCCAACTGGAGGCACCATGCAGAAGTAACAATTGCTGGTATGATCTGTTGGCTCTCTCCAAATCATTGGCACTGCAAAAGGCATAGATTTCCTTTTCCTGTTCAACCACTGGCGAAGATTTGTTGCACAAGTGTTGCAGCATATGTGTGGGCCCATCTCTTGTCCTGATCTCCAATTTTGCAGCCAAAATAAAGGTGATAGGCTTTCTTAACCATAGTGGTTATACTGCGCTTTTGTGATGCAAAAGTCACTTCACCACAAACATAGCAGAAGTTATCTGCACTGTTCACACAAGTACGAGGCATCTCTGCTCACTTTGGCTAAACAGAAATGTGTCCCTTTGCAAAATCAAACACTGACAAATAAGAGAGCACGACACTGTATGATTTCTAGAGCTGATATAGGGCAATTTGTTCAGCAGAGTGATGTAAGCTTCGTTATGATTGCATCATCCATGACTTCTAGGAATAACATGATGCAATTCATATCATGTATGACGCATGATTGCATCATTCATTGTTTTGACTAAAAAGCAAGTACTGTCCAAACCCAGTCATAGATTTATTCATAGATCCAGTCAAAGATGTATTTTAGTCATTTCTGGTTTAAATTGAGATCCCTTCCCTTTATAGCTCACTTATCCTCCGCCATTCCCAAGTCAAGGGTCGTATATACTGACCCAATAGCATATCTTGAAAACTAGAGCCGATCAACAATTTTAAGCATCATTTTCATTCTCAGTGACCCAGAATTAGTAAAGTTTGACTACATTTATTTCAGAAACATTTTGGCTGTAGAGCAGTGTTATCAGCAGGAGAAAAAAATCTTTTGTAGTGATAATCAAGATGGCCCATATCAGAGAGTTTGACAAGAAGGTGTGAGGATACTTAATATGAGGAAATAGATTCAATGTGTGTAATGGCTCAGCCATTCCCAGTCTCTATTCAAGCCTAAATTGATGGTATCTAGTTTGCATATTAATTCAAGTTCAGCAGTTTCTCGTTGGAGTCTGTTTTTGAAGCTTTTCTGTTGCAAGATTGCCACCTTTAAGTCTGTTACTGAGTGACCAGAGAGGTTGAAGTGCTCTCCTACTGGTTTTTGAATGTTATGATTCCTGATGTCAGATTTGTGTCCATTTATTCTTTTGCATAGAGCCTGTCCGGTTTGGCCAATGTACATGGCGGAGGGGCATTGCTGGCACATGATGGCATATATCACATTGGTAGATGTGGAGGTGAACGAGCCCCTGATAATGTGGCTGATGTGATTAGGTCCTATGATGATGTCACTTGAATAGATATGTGGACAGAGTTGGCATCGGGCTTTGTTGCAAGGATAGGTTCCTGGGTTAGTGTTTTTGTTCTGTGGTGTGTGGTTGCTGGTGAGTATTCGCTTCAAGTTGGGGGGCTCTCTGTAAGCGAGGAGAGGTCTGTCTCCCAAGATCTGTGAGAGTGAGGGATCATCTTTCAGGATAGGTTGTAGATCTTTGATGATGCGCTGGAGAGGTTTCAGTTGGGGGCTAAAGGTGATGGCTAGTGGCGTTCTGTTATTTTCTTTGTTGGGCCTGTCCTGTAGGAGGTGACTTCTGGGTACCCTTCTGGCTCTGTCAATCTGTTATTTTACTTCAGCAGGTGGGTATTGTAGTTTTAAGAATGCTTGATAGAGATCTTGTAGGTGCTTGTCTCTGTCTGAGGGATTGGTGCAAATGTGTCCTAGCTGTGTCTTCTCCGGGGAGAGGCTGACAGAGCTGTGGGACTCAGAGATATGGATTTTTCATACCCATGAACAGCTTAGCTAAATGTTAAGTGTAGACCAGGCCTAAGACTGGAAGATATGCATTAGTCAAACCAAGTTATTGAGCTCAATACATGGGTGAGTGGATGACCTTTTCTGGCCTGCATTGTACAGAGGGTCAAACTGGATAATCTAGTGGTCCCATCTGGGGGCCTAAAATCTATGAGGGTCAAACTGGATAATCTAGTGGTCCCATCTGGGGGCCTAAAATCTATGAGGGTCAAACTGGATAATCTAGTGGTCCCATCTGGGGGCCTAAAATCTATGACTCTGTGTTCAGAGTGGCCTGATCCTACAGTGGTGAGTGCACTATAAATAGGGCCCTACCAAATTCATGGTCCATTTCGGTCAATTTCACAGCCATAGGATTTTAAAAATCAGAAATGTCATGATTTCAGCTATTTAAATCTGAAATGTCACCGGTGTTGTAATTGTCGGGGTCCTGATCCAAAAAGGAGGTGAGGGGGAGGGGATCACAAGGTTATTGTAGGGGGGGTTGTAGTACTTGCTACCCTTACGCCTACGCTGCTGCTGGCGGTGGCGCTGCCTTCAGAACTGGACTCCTGGCCAGGGGCCGCCGCTCTCCAGCTGCTCAGCTCTGAAGGCAGAGCCGCCACCAGCAGCAGCGCAGAATAAGGATAGCGTGGTGTGGTATTGCCACCCTTACTTCTGCCCTGCTGCCTGCAGAGAAAGGCCCTCAGTTGGCAGCCGCCTCTGTCTGGCCGCCCAGCTCTGAAGGCAGCAGTGCAGAAATATGGATGGCATGGTATGGTATGGCCACCCTTACTTCTGCATTGCTGCTGGCAGGGCGCTGCCTTCAGAACTGGGCACCTGGTCAACAGCTGCTGCTCTCCAGCTGCCCAGCTCTGAAGGCAGCGCAGAAGGAAGGGTGGCAATACCATGACCCCCCTCCCCCTAAAATAACCTTGTGACCCCCTTGCAACTCCCTTTTGGGTCAGGACTCCCAATTTGAGAAACGCCGGTCTCCCCCGTGAAATCTGAATAGTATAGGGTAAAAGCACACAAAAGACCCGATTTCACGGTGGGAGACCCAATTTCTAATTCTAATTCTAATTAATGGAGATATCCCATCTCCTAGAACTGGAAGGGACCTTGAAAGGTTATCGAGTCCAGCCCCCTGCCTTCACTAGCAGGACCAAGATTTCACGGTCCATGACGCGTTTTTCATGGCTGTGAATTTGGTAGGGCCCTAGCTATAAATAACTGGGTAAATAAATGGTTGAGGGACCACTCTTTGCCTTCTGGCGCACCCTTTAATCTCTCGTTCTTCCTCTGCCCCCGGCCTGTTGTATAGGTGTATTAGAGTCAACACCAATGGACTCTGATCCTGTGCTAACAAAAGCCAGTGGGAGTTTTGCCATTTACTTCAATGATCATAGGATCAAGCCCCTGCAGAACAAACCAGGCAGAACAAATGTTCTTGGAAGCACGCAGTTCTGTTCTAAAGGCTAGGAGAGGCACAAGAGAACAAAGCTGTTGCTTTTTATTACTCCCCCTTGTTAAATATTTGCATATTTTGTGCTGTGTCTAAAAATAAAAGATGATTAAAAGAATACGAACAATTTAAGGTGACCTCGCATTTAAACCAAAATAAAAATGGATTGATTTAATTAGCCCGTTTACTTTTCATTATGCAGCCCTAAACGAGCAGATGGTCTTTTTTAAGGTATCGTGTTATCCATTAATCAA
Organism: Trachemys scripta elegans; assembly: GCF_013100865.1. Classification (NCBI taxonomy): domain Eukaryota; kingdom Metazoa; phylum Chordata; order Testudines; family Emydidae; genus Trachemys; species Trachemys scripta. The sequence continues at coordinate 8,352,654 of NC_048301.1, read as the reverse complement.
CAACCACGGGCCCTCAGAAGTACACGTTCCGGCTGTGTTATGATACTGAGTGTTCCAAGTACTTCGGAGACGCATGCAGCTGCATGGTGGACGTTTACGGTAATGGAAAAGTAGTCCAGAAACATATTTCATCTAAATATTTTGGGAGACAGGAGATATTTCTTCTCAGCAGGAGCCTTCTCCTGCATTCCTGCTGTGTCTAATGTTCCCTTTGTCTTCAGTGGGAATTTTGGGCACAGAAGGAGTGGATGGCTGGGGCCCTACGTGCGTCACCGTTACCGATCAAGAACACCTGGACTTTTTGTAAAGAATCTTATTTATAATTTTCTGTTACAGTCACCAGTAAAATGTTAGTCCTCGATCCGGCATGCTGCTTTACTCCTGTTGATTTCGATGAGGCGTTGCGCGGTTGTTGGGGGTCTGTCCACATGGAACAGCTCGCAGGATTGGGACCTCATTGATGAAAGGACAAAATTCAATAGGAATCAATACTTCTGGGGGGGGGGAACCTCACAATCTGTCACATGTGAGTCCTCTTGGGATCCTATATTAGAAAAATACACAGCTACCAAGCATTCCTAAATGTAGTAAAAAATACATTTGTGTAGGTGGTGGATCTAGGAGGTGCTCGTTACTGTACAATGAAATGCCACTATATGCCAAAATCTTTGGCTGAGTCTCAGAAATGACAGATGGCCACCGGCTTGTCCTCTGAGCTCGCTAGACCCACCTTGTTCTGGCTGCCCTTCACTCACATTATTTAGATGTGACCTAAGAAAAACGGTTCCTTAGTTAAAATTAAGAGAAGCAGCATGGTGTAGTGGTTACATCAACAGCCTGGGCACCTGGGTTCTATTCCTGCCTCTACTAGTGACCGGCCATGCAACCATGGATGAGTAATTTTGCCTCTGTTCCCCTTCCTGTTCTTCAACTATCTTGTGTATTTAGACTAAGATCTTTGGGCCGAGATCATCTCTGCCTAGGTGTACGTACAGCGCCCAGCACAAGGGTGGCTGGGGCACTACAGGAACACAACTAATCACCCTAAGAAAGACAAGCTTCCCATCTACTGTCAATCTAAACTTTGCAGGAAGAGGAGACAGCGTTGTTGTCTCATTGTTTTCTTGTACTCTCCTATCTGTAGCCAGCTCTTGCCTTATACTTAGACTGTAAACTCTTTGGGGCAGTGACAGTCTTTTTGTTTGGTGTTTCTACAATACCTAGCCCAATGGGGCATTGGCCCGTGACTCCCCGGGGCTCCTAGGCGTTATAATGTATTTTTACAGACTGATTCAGAAATCCGAGTTAGGATCAGCAATTCTTTCTGTGCATCTGTGAAGCTGTAGCTCTGTCAGGAAAAAATATAAAGTTTTGTTACTGAAATTTGGTCAATTTCCCATATTTCTCCTTACTTCAAAGACTTGATCTTGTATTTGCCAGTTATCGAATGATAAGGAATTATCCCTGTTCAGCACAAAGAGGCAGAAAATATAAATGGAATACGGAAAGCTTTAATCATCCTCAAAGAGTCTCAAATACTCTTCCCTAAAATTATTTCAAACAATCAGAGAGTTATCACAGAGATCTGGACCATCACACTGCATAGCACCCCAGTATCCTGACATTACGTGATTTAATATCATTGTCACTAACCTCATGTTGTCTGTGAAGACTTGCCTGGTTCTTAATCAAAATGTTTGCAATGCTGTTACAGTTGCTGTCTGTCTGCACCTTGTCAATTGCAGGATTAGAGCCCCTCATTTGTAACTCATCACACTTCTCCAGAGGTTTAACATTTGCTTTTAAAGAGGTCGGATCAGTCCATTTGATTGAAAAGTGACTGGTACAACTTTGGCTGCAGTTCAAGCCTTACAAATGATTGTATTGGAAGATGAGGGAATAGACCAGACAAGGAACAGTGTATTGGTAGCTCACATTTTCTCCTATATTTACACGGTTGGCTTTTTGTGGGCGGGATCATCTTTCCTTCAGCCCCTAGCACCAATGCACCCTCATTGAACCCCGTAATATATTAAGTTGGAACAGCCTCCAACATTGCTGTGGCTAAAAAGGGAGTGTGATGGTGGTGACAGACCCATCTCCTTCATTATTGTCTAGCATAAAGTCTGCAGGGCTCCAATTCCCACCCCACCCCCTCCCCGCGGCCTGCATCTGTTAATGAGTTCTTCTTTGAGGGCATTGTGCTAGAATCTAAAGAGAAATGAGGGGTGGGGATCTCTTCTAGGGTCCTCTTTTAAACAATACAGGGCGCCGCAAGAAGTATATCAGATAAAATGCTGCCATTCAGTTCACTTGCCATTTAGATCCTCTACAATGGCTTTAAGAAAGAATAGAAACACCGTAACTCAAAAGGAAAGAAGAAAAACAAACAATATGAGCCTTATACAAACTCAGGGCCAGTTCCTTGGACTGTGTCCTGGCTGCTTTGCGTTGCTCAAACAGCACAAAGGAGTTGGAAAACTGCCCTCGAATGACAGTGGGGAATTCCCCTAATGTAAGAGTAAGTGATATAAAGCAAATGCTGGGTGATGTAAAGCCAGTGAAGCCAACTGTACGTGCAGGTGGCACGTCGGGGTGGGCTGGTGCTGGGAAGGGGCTGGCGTTGGTGACTGGGTAGGATCAGAATGTCCTGCACTCCAGGCAGTCCTTACTGGCATAATTCTACAGCTGTGGCTTGCAACCTCAGTTTGGAAAAGTTAAAGCCCGGTTAGAAACCTTCAGGTAGAAGGTGGGCTGCTAATGGGAAGAAGTAGCATCTTCCATGCCTGGCATAGGGGTGTGGGGCAGGGCAGTGGGTGGTCCAACAGCAAACAGCAGCCAACACATGGTGCCAGGTCACTGGCGAAGGTAAATGACTTTCATGCAACCCGTGCTACCATGAAAACATTCTACATCAGAGCAGGAAAGCAGCTGATTTCAGTGGGAGCAGGGTTGCGCCATTCATGAGTCAACATGCAGACATTATTTCATATGCTTAGGAATAGGAAAGGCATCTGAATGCCACAATTAAGACAAGCCGGGTGATTCCCTTAGCATTTTAGGCAAACCTTGCTCAGGCACCGCTTTGCAAGTGACCACTCTCTTGAGTCATTCGGAACTTTCGTCTGATCACATTGCATTTGTTTCCAGAAACATTGAAAATAAATAAAAAGGCCCTACTGCATGGTTTAAACAAAAAGTATTCGCTGCCGGAGTAAGGGCAAATCTATACTAGCCGCCTGAATCAGCGGGTAGAAATCAATCTCTCGGGGATCGAATTATCGCGTCTCGTCGGGACGCAACAGTCGATCCCCGAATCGACGCTTGTACTCCACCAGCGGAGGTAGGAGTAAGCGCCGTCGACGGGGGAGCCATGGAGGTCGATTTGCCGCCGTCCTCACAGCGGGGTAAGTCGGCTCCGATACTTCGAATTCAGCTACGCTATTCGCGTAGCTGAATGTGCGTATCTTAAATGGCCCCCCCCCCCCCCCCCTAGTGAGGACGTAGCCTAGGTGTCCGGAAAAGCCAGTGTTTGGTATCCAGAAGGTAGGAAAAAGACACTGTTCCTTGCTCCACTTTAACTGTTCCCTTCAGTGTCATTGAAGAGGTCATTGTTTTGCCAATGTTCAGAAGCATGTGCTGAAAATCACCCAGGCCTCAGTCACACCATTATGGTGCAGTCAGTGGCTGATGGTGGCGTCAAACTGCCCTTGGGGTCTCTCCGGGATGAATTGTGTTTCAGGCGCAGACCCACTGTAAGGTCTGAGACCTTTTTCTGCAGTAAACAGCAGCAGCCACAGTAGGGAACCGGCAGCCATGAGTCAAGAAGTAGAAAGTCACATCCTCACATGCCATCTAAATTGCATCAGAACAGTGTAATATCAGGCTCTTAAGAAGGAGATCTGGTCCTACTAGTACCCACCATCACCAGATCAAAAAACTGATCTTAAGATGTTTACAGACAACAAAAGTGATTAGGGGTATGGAACGGCTGCCGTATGAGGAGAGATTAATAAGACTGGGACTTTTCAGCTTGGAAAAGAGACAACTAAGAGGGGATATGATGGAGGGTCTATAGAATCAAGACTGGTGAGGCGAAAGTAAATAAGGAAGTGTTATTTACTCCTTCTCACAACACAAGAACTAGGGGCCACCCAATGAAATTAATAGGCAGCAGGTTTAAAACAAACAAAAGGAAGTTTTTTTTCACACAATGCACAGTCAATCTGTGGAACTCCTTGCCAGAGGATGTTGTGAAGGCCAAGACTATAACAGGGTTCAAAAAAGAACTAGATAAATTCATGGAAGATAGGTCCATCAACGGCTATTAGCTAGGATGGGCAGGAATGGTGTCTCTAGCCTCTGTTTGCCAGAAGATGGGAATGGGTGTGTAGTAGGGTCGCGCCGGGGCTCTACCCTCCGAGACGGAGGGGTGCCACACCTGCTCACTATAGCGCAGACAGTCCAAGCTCAGGTCCCTTTACGCAGGGGCTGAGCGGCCCACAGTTCAGGGAGCTCAGGTCCTTAGGCAGGGGCTGAGCGCCAATCAACAGTTTAAGCAGGCCCAGGCCCTGGATCAGGGCAGGGCACAAACAGTCACAGATCAAGCCCTTTGGGGCAGGGGTTGAGCAATCAAGCAATTAAGGAGCTCAGGCCCTCTGGTGCAGGGGCTGAACAGACGAGCAGTTAAGGGGCCCAGGCCCTGGGTCAGGGCGGGGTGCAAACAGTCACAGCTCAGGCCCTTGGATGCAGGGGCTGAGCAAACAAGCAGTTGGGGTAACCCCAGGGTCCTACACCTGAGCGTTGGGTGAGGGGGAAGTCTGCCACCCGTGAGCGCGGTGGCAGGGGGGGACGCAGGCCCACCCACTCCACTGTGTTCCAGCCCAGGGCCCTAGCAGCGGTTACTGCCGCTGCTGGTCAGTGGGGTATCCTGACCGAAACATACTGACATCAGCTCACAGGCCTCTGCAGCCTGACTGGGGTCGGCTACGCCCGGGCTACTTCCGTGCCGCTCGGACTGTGCCGCCCCAAGAATTGACGGAGTGCTGCCCCTTAGCATGTGCCGCCCCAGGCATGTGCTTCCTCCGCTGGTGCCTGGAGCCGGCCCTGTTATAGTCCCTACTTCTCTATTGTTTATCTGGATGGTCTCTGTCTGATTCGTTGTTTGTTTCTGTCTGTTGCATAACTCATTTTGCAAGATTTAAATCAACTAAGGTGGTGGGCTCTGATTGGTTAAAGAATTATTTTGTAATGGGCTAGGGTTGGTGAAAAATACTGTTTTGTAGGACCTTAGAAATGATTGGTGAGGGTCTAGTGAAGTAGGACCCAAGTTTTAACTATATAAACTGGGGTCCCAAAGGAAGTTCTTTGGAACCTAACTCCAGGGCACAGCCCCGAGATCAGAGCTGCAAGACCTCAACCCCTGCCAACCACACTGTGTAGGTAGCTAGAGCTCCGGACGATCTAATCTTGACTGGCCACCAAGAAAGTTCGACAGCCTTCTTGGGAGTGGTGAGCATTGCTTAGCGTGTTTTCTGTTTTGGTGACTGTTAATAAATAGAGCTTAAGGCTATTACCATGTAAGGCTCTTTTACTAATAAAAGGCCCCATAAATCCACAGACGATGACACCCAGAGCCCTAGGAACTAAGTAAGGGTTGGTACTTATATTAACCAGTTATGCCCAGCCCTAGGAACTGGGAAAGGGTGGGTGCCTAAATTAACCGGGTTATGCCTTGAGCCCACAGAAGGATAAAGGCGGGGTGCCCTAGAGCATGTGGGTAATGCCTCTTGGAACTCCGCAGGGCACAAGCACAGAACAACTCTAAGCCGGTTAGAGCGACGGATGCCTGAGCCGTGACAGGGCAATATAGAAAGTGAATGAATATAGGGCTGGATCCTCCACCTGCATTGGAAAATTCCCCCTAGGGAGTTAAACGCCTTCTTCTCGAGTTGGAGCTGTATCACGCCGGTGATGTCAGTGGGACTCAATTAAGTGCTTAAAGTTAAGAATCCAGTTGTCACAGCATGGTCATGGGCCAGACCTAGCAGTCCACGCCAGAGGTCATAGGCACAAGACAGGAGTCGGGATCCTGGGAGATCAGAGGCAGGAGACAAACTGGAGATCAGAACCACGAGTCAGATGCCAGAAAATCAAGCTGAGGTAGTAGGAAGCACAAGGCACTCAGGGCAGAACCCAGTTGGTCAAACATCTTCCTGTTCCTGCTGCTGGGTTAAGTAGGGCCAGCGGGCCAATCAGCTGTTTTGGGACTCCGCCAATCAGACCTGAAGGGCGGAGCCTCACACTGGGGCTGGGCTTCATGGGTCCCAGGTCAGCTATTGCCAGCAGGCTGCCCGGTGGAGGGTTGAAGCATGGCTGCTCCCGTAATGCGGTCCAGGGTTGGAGAGCGGAGGTTTGAGAGGTGGGGTTGCGTCTCCTGCTCCCCACCCCAGCGGGGCAGGATTTGACTCCTTAAGGCTTGTCTCCTGTGGATCTTTCAAGACCCTTTGGCCTCCACGCTGCTTCCCGGCCGCATTGGTTGAGCAGTTTCAGTCATTCGTCCTGTTCTAAGCTGAGTGAGGAGATAATATCATCGGGCCAAACACTTTGCCTCCTCTTGTACGATCGTCACCTGTAGAGGCTTTCGGGGAAACAGTTATTTAACCTAGTCTCTAAGGTGCCACAAGTACTCCTGTTCTTCTTTTTGCGGATACAGACTAACACGGCTGCTACTCTGTAACCAATCGTTGCGATTCTTATTTTTTTTTAATTGTGGGCCCCACCCCTGGAATTGACGCCTTACAAAAATATGTTTCCGATCTGGTCTCCTTTCCCCCAGTCCTTCTGCCCCAAACTCGTGATTCAGGAAAGCACTGACAGACGTTCTTAACCTTAAGCACCTACCTGAGCCTCATTGATATCACTGGGCCGTAAGCAGATGCTGAAGTGAAGTCAGTGCTGAAGTGCTTTCCTGAAGAGGGATGGGTCCCTGAAATGGGGCCTAATTAAGGCCAATGTTTTCCAATGTGGGTATCTAAAGTTAGCATGTAAATCCATATGTAAGCACCCAATTAACTGGTCTGGTCTTCAGACGTGCTGAGCACCTGTAGCTACCAGAGAAGTTACGGTTTGACTGTGTTTCATTAAAGTGAAACCAGACAGAGAGTCGGGACTTAAAACACTCTTGGCCTCTTGAGTTCTAATCCTAGTACCTTCAATCATTTAAAAGGCCCACGCATAGGTGTCGACTTCCCCTCTTTCCCGGGGGTGCTCGACTCCCACTCTGCCCCCAGCCCCGCCCCCACTCCATGAGGCCCCGCCCCTTCCCATTTACAGTTCTAAATTTAAGCCTTTTCTGAGTAATCAGATGACCATAAAAAAAGCCCTTGTAATTATCTCCAGCTGTATAATTCCAAAACAACTTGTCCTGAGCCAGTTACCCTGCAAAGAAAATGTTCATGACACGCCACAGTATGTGAGAGCTGGGCAAAGCGATATCCCCAAACTAGTCAAACCTGGAGCCAACTCCTTGGTATAGGGATTGACCAAATGGGTTGGCAAATGACATTAACATACATAGTACCTGTATGCCAGTGACGTGTTCCAGTGACACACTTTACCACAGACTGTATTACTTACCTTTGGCAGCAAATACAGTTTGGCCCAACACCACTTCCTCATCTCCCAAATGCCATGTGCCAAAAGCAGCAGAGTGAAACTGCCCTACTATGTCCCTTGAGGACTATGAATGGGAAAATACTGGGCAAGGGATAACTGGAAATACTGAAACATTTTCCTAATTGCACAAAAACTGGAAACCCGTGACAAATTTTGGACATCCTGATGCAACGACTGGAGAAAGTAAAGTGAGCCTTCCAGGGCTGCTGTCAGTATAGGAATTGGGGATGAGTTCAGGCCCTAGTATAAACCAACACTAGCCACATGGCACATCCCCTGCACTTTTTGTGAAATCCTGGAACTTCAGATGGTTACCAAAGGAATAACAGGCCAGATCCTCAACTGTTGTACATGACTGAAGCGCCATTGATTTCAATGGAACGATGTCAATTCACGCCAGCTGAGGATCTCCTCCAATGTATTGAGAAATGGGAATCGGGCAGAATTGTTTCTAACGCACTGCAAGACCTAAACAAATGGGAAGGGGAAATGTAGTAAAGATGACATCTGCTGTACAGTCCTTTTTAGGACACTGATCCGGGTGGGAAAACAGTGCTTAATTCATATTCAGATAGGACACTGAAACCATTAACACAGCTGCTTCTGTTTTTGCTTGCATCAGGAAGGAAACATGCTTCAAATTCCATAAACCAGGGGCGCCCAAACTTTTTCATAGCATGGACCCTGTCTTCACAAAGAGATTGTCTTGTGGAGGCAGCCATCCATTCCCTCCCATAGGCAATGGGTTTTTGGACTTTGATGTACGTTGAACTCCGCGTGGGGGTTTACAGGAAGCTTCCAGAGAAGCAAGAAGGCAGCGTCTCCCCAGCTTGCTAAGGGTCACTGCCTCCCCATGTAGTAGTAGGATTTTATGTTTGTATTTTGTATCATTTAAAATAAAAAATAATGAAATAATACTGGAGCATGTATTAAATTAAATTCAATTCAATTGGTGTCTGATTTGATTATATTTTGCCAGCCACCCTTTTTGAATAGCAGAAAGGAATGTCCTCAGGCGCCATTTGGTAAAAATGCATTAGCCGAAATCTGCGTCTGGGCTAATTTCAAGGCAGTAACAGACCTATGGGAGGGAATGGATGGCTGCCTCCACAAGCCAATCGCTCGATGAAGACGAGGTTGAAGCTATGAAAAAGTTCAGGAGCCCTTGCATTATCCCTCCCATAGGCGATCAGATAGTACCCTTGTGGTAATGCAGCAGTTTGTGACGGAGCAAATGGCTATTCGGAATGTAGTTTTAGTTGTCTCGCAGTGCAGGATAGCACCTGGAAAGGAGGAGGTGCCAGCACCATGTGACCACCCAGCTCAACGTAAGTCCTCTGCAGACCATCGTTTAGGAACCACTGCCATAAACTTTATTTTTCTGGGGAAATAATTCCAAGCAGGATTGTTCCACAGACCTATACCAATTCCCTCCCTGCCTGGCAGTTGTATGAATGCTGCTTGCAGAAATCAGTGGCAATCACATTTACTTGAAACATTTTAAAATCCATTCAAAATATTCTGCTGATTTAAATCCTTGCTTTGTGTTCAAGTGGAATCTCAGTAGAGAGCATTAATCCTGCTGACAGTCCATGACATCTTGGTGGATGCACCCAGAAAGTGGGATGGGACTGAATTTTTAACAGGTTGTTCTAATTCTTCCCGTCTTGTGGAATACAGCAGAACTCTGTGTCAATCTGTCTCCGGTGTGTTAGTAACTGACCAGACAAAACTGCTCCATGGAAAGTTCTAAGTCCCAAGAAAAGTTGATCGTGATGTCACCAAACTGCTTGGAAACGAAACTTTAATGTAAGTGGATAAAGACTGCAAGCTGCTAACGGTCTTGTCCGATTAGACAAACTCTGTAACATCCGAGTAGTATGTGTGTAAGCCTTATCACAGGAAATCCTCTGTGTCTGGAATCTTGAAAGCGTTTGTCTATTATTTAGAAGTGAATGCAATTCCCATTGGATTCAAGATGTATGATGGCGTGGAAATGCCTCTTTCCAGGAATGGAAAGCCTCAAGGATATTTCCCAAAGCATTGCTACTGCGTTGCCTTCTTTGGAACTGTTGCACTATGGTAAGTGGGGATGCTGACTAAAAGAATGATAATGTTATTGTTAACCATCTGCTGCAGAGTTACGGAGCTGGGAAGCTCTCCCTCCACTGCTGTGAATGTTCCTGCACAAACCAGCCAGGCACATGCTCGCATGTGGACTTAGTTGTAGGCCGTGACACTGGTCCTTCAAGGGGGAGCAGGCTCGGTGCACCTGTGACTGGCCAGCGGACCCCAGCTGAGCTTTGAAAGAGGGCACTTGGGTTTCGAGAAGGAGCGAGCTGGTGAGGGGTAGGGAGCCTTGGTGAGTTAGGTTGAGCCCCAGGCAGACAAAGGGCAGAGAGAAGGGACCTGGGGCTCCCTCTGCCTTGGAGAGCTAGGACGTGAGGGGCCAGAGTCCCTGGGGAGGGGAGGCAGAGGGAATCTGAGCCCTACACGGGGGAAAGCCCCTGGGAGCTGTACCCCAGGGAGAACTGAGGAACTGTTTGTGTTGATTGGACTTCAGGTTGGACACTAAAACTGCCTAAAAGAGCCTGTGGGGAGGCCATGAGCCCTCAGCAAGCTGGGGAGACGCTGCCTTCTTGCTTCTCTGGAAGCTTCCTGAAAATCCCCACATGGAGTTTAGTGGAAGTAGGGTCTGGCCCCATGGCCCTGCAGCCTCTGAAGCAGGAGTGAGGGAGGTCTGGGCCATGTGGTTTCTGGCATGATCCTGTTGAGAGCAGAGAAAAGGAAGCAAGACAGCTGAGCGGCAGGAAAGGCAAGACAAGGCAGGGTGGAGATCTGTAATAAACATCTGAAGACAACAAGCTTCTTCCCGAGATCTAAAATAGCATTGTGCAAGCAGAGACCTCGGTAACCTTCCTCAATTACCACTGCCAATGCACGCACGTCCTCGGTCTGGCCACCCTGTGCTCTGTCTTGCTGATCTGTGCTCAACTGTACCGAGGGGTGGGTGCATGTTAATTGTTTTAAAGGCTAAACAAATTTGAGCTAAATAACTCAGCAACTAGCCAAAGGAATGAAGGAAAGAGATCATTCCAGCCAGGGGCCCTTCTTCTTGGATTGGACCCTTAAAGAAAATGCATTTCCCCCTGCAGTGCCCTGGGCAGATCCTGTCTGTATTCCTGACCAGGTCTTTGGAGCAACTGCAGAGGAGCTGCCCCCAAAGAACCCATCAGGTTTTCCAGGGGCCAGTACATGCAGGGGATTTGAGAGGTCAACCTGTGCGGTATGAATCCTTGGGCAGTGCAGACATGGTCTGTAAAGCTGGTAAGTTTGCACCTCAGAACGGAAGTTGGTGTGTTCCGTCAAGGGGAGCCCGTCCCCCGAGACAGCCGCACACGGTTAGTTTGCTTACCAAGCCAAGTGTGGCCAGTTGTGCACCTGCCATTGTAAAAACCGAGATCTGCTGCTATTTGATGTAGGAATATAGGTCCAGATCTGCAGATGCATTCAGGCACCTAACTCCTATCGACCCCAATGAGAGTTAGGCGTCCGCATAGCTCCTCTTATTGCTGCATGCTGGGCTGAGTGGAGACTAGATCAGTAGGAATTTGCCCATTCCTGATTCTTATTCCCTGCTTGAAACCATCAGTCTGATTCTCTGTTCTGCAATAGCATCTATGCATGAAATACCCATAAAGCAGGCCGGCTGGTCAGCTGGGAGTTCCCCCAGCTCTGGGGCTGCTCTAACTTATGTCGGGGACCAAGCCAGCCCCTGGCAGGCCCCCAAATCAGGGAGCCACAAAATGGGGGGAAATGACCTTTTGCCTTCTCCCTCCCCACTGAGGTTCTGTGTTGAGCACAGGTTGGCTCGTCCCATGGGCGTTGGTAGCCTTGTAGCTGGTTGCTGTGGAAATTGTGAGGATGCTAGTATGATGTAATTGGGGGAGCTGGTGGAACAAGCAGAGTTATTTGACAGAAGAAAAGTTATTTCCTGGAAGTCCCCACGGACCAATCCCACAAACATGCATACGCGGCCCCTCCCTCTGGCAGAGTGCGGTGGATTTCAGCTAGGGACTCAGTGCAGGAGTTAAGGGGTCATCTGTTTAAAGGGTCCGTCTCCGTGTTAATTACAGAGGGTATAAGGTACATGCAGAGGACGGCCGCTGTAGAAGAAGCAGCATGTCTACATGCAGTGGTTGTCAGACGTTCCTCTCTGATGCCAGCTGGGTTTTTACATCAGATCCCTCAACGCAGGAGAGGCAAAGAATGTCCTAACTGATTTGCTGATTGTGCTTTTGTCTCGAGTGACTGTTCACAGATAAGAAAGCTGGGCCAATAGCAAATGGCTCAGATTTCCAGTAACTCTCAGGCTCAGTGTGGGCCAGATTTTCTCCCTTACGCACCTAAGTAGCCAAATTTCCAAAAGCCCTCAGCATCTAGCACGCACCCAGTGTGCTGGGCACGTTTGACGATCAGGGCCGACCGCAGCCGCGGAGCTTTTATAAAAATCTGGTTCGATGAAGTGATTGAAGAGCTGACTTTTCTGCCTCACTTCTTTTTGCACCTGTACTTTTCTGGGGTGTGAATAACTCCCGCAGCAGTTCTGCATATGGAGTGATTTGCAGTGCAATTGTCCAACTGCAGACCCAAATCTAGTGCCTGGATGTGTCAATGAGAACGGCCACACTGGGTCAGACCAAAGGTCCATCTAGCCCAGTATCCTGTCTGCCGACAGTGGCCAATGCCCGGTGCCCCAAAGGAAATGAACAGAACAGGGAATCATCAAGTGATCCATCCCTTGTCGCCCATTCCCAGCTTCTGGCAAACAGAGGCTAGGGACACCATCCCTGCCCATCCTGGCTAATAACCATTGATGGACCTAGCCTCCATGAATTTATCTAGTTCTTTTTTGAATCCTGTTATAATCTTGGCCTTCACAACATCCTCTGGCAAGGAGTTCCACAGGGTGACTGTGCGTTGTGTGAAAAAATACTTCCTTTGGTTTGTTTCAAACTTGCTGCTTATTAATTTCATTGGGTGGCCCCTAGTTCTTGTGTTGTGAGAAGGAGTAAATAACACCTCCTTATTTACTTTCTCCTCACCAGTCATGCTTTTATAGACCTCCATCATATCCCCCCTTAGTCGTCTCTTTTCCAAGCTGAAAAGTCCCAGTCTTATCAATCTCTCCCCATACGGCAGCCGTTCCATACCCCTAATCATATTTGTTGCTCTTTTCTGAACTTTTTCCAATGCCAATATGTCTTTTTTGAGATAAGGCGACCACATCCGCATGCAAAGAATACTGCTGCAAAAATGGCCTCTTTCCCCTTTCTGTGCTGGGTAGACTGTTGTGTTTCTTTAAGGACATAACAAAACACAATGTGAACTCCGCTGGATGAAAAACAGCCTGAGAGACAATTCTCGAACAACCCATAAGTCAATAAGGATGTCTAGAGCCACACCCTGGGGAAGCAGTTCACTGGAATTCCCTCCTGAATCATTCTGTTCAGCAGACTTCAGGCAGCGGCTCCTTTTCTTGTCTCGCTTTTGCATTTAAGAATCCAAATAAAAGTTTAAGGCCAGTTTTTCAAGAGACTCCAGCGCCCAGCGGCATCCCCGGAGAACAAATCGACTCTCTGGGGAACGTTTTCAGAAGGGTCTAAGGATAGGTCTACAGTGAGGACTGCCCCTGCAGCAGCTTGGGTCTGCAGATGTGGGCTCGTGCCATGGCACTAAAAATAGCTGGGTAGAGATGCTGGAGCTCCGGCTCTGAAGCCAGGGTGGGGAGTGGGTTTCAGAGCCCAAGCTCCAGTCCAAGCTGGAATATTTACCCAGCTGTTTACTTGCTGCCTGAGTTTATTTCCCCCAATGTAGATGTAAATGACTTAGGTTCCTAAGTCCCATTTTCCAAAGTGACTTTGGCACTTACGGGTCTAGGTCTCCCGGAAAGGCTCTAAGTTCAGTTAAATGGGAGGCTCCTAAGGCCGTTAGGCCCAGATCCTCAAAGGTATTTAGGCTCCTAACTTCCATGATTTCAGTTGGGATAATGGCACTTCCCTGCCTCACAGAGGTGGTGTGAAGAGAGCTACATCACAGACTGTGAGGCGCTCCGATCCACAGTGAGTGGGCCATATAAGCACCGAACTTAGCTGGATAGAGAGGTGGCACTGCTGTGTGCACTCCCGCGTGGGCCTTTCAGTGGCGCATGAGTTTCCTTGGGTGTCTACACTGCATATTAAGACCAGGAAAAGACTCAGGTTTGAGCCCAAGCCAACGTTCTGTCCACATACAAATCAGTCTGACTCGGGTCAGCAAAAACTCAGGACCCGGGTCCTAGGGCCCTGCAATGGGGGTGGATCAGAGCCTGGATCCCACTGTGACTCGGGTCCAAACCCTGTCGCTTTGCCGTGTGGATGCAGCTCAAGCCACAGCTCCGAATCAGAAGGTCTGCGTAGTGCAGTATGGACACGTTAGCACGGCTGGGGGACCCAAGTCCAGGGATTGTAAGCCCAGGCTCACAATGCAGCATGGGCTTGGAAACACTGAGTCCACAATCCTGGATCCCACAGACAGCGCAGTGTAGACGTGCCCCTGGTGGCCCTGTGCCGCTTTGGGTATACTGGGAATTGCACTGGTGGATGGCGCTAGTGTTGCCAGCCAGACAAAGGAAAGGACGGAACCAAACTGCTTGGGCTCCTGGAAAGTGAGGGCTGAGGAAATTGGAGGAAGGGAGACCAGAAGCAGAGGGTCCTCAGCCCAGCCCAGCATGTTCTTTAGCCGGGCTGATGTAAGGTGGCTCTGTGCATAACCGTACCCAGCAGTCTTGCCCTCATGCTGTCACCAGCCTGCGCAGGAAATACCCCGCCCAGATTTAAAAATAGCAGGGGTAGAACCAAGCTGCCACACCCAAGCCATCACGGGCAGCTTTACTGCATCCTGGCTTCTTACTCCTCCCCTACTAGGACGTTGTCGGGGCGAGATTGGGCGCTGCACAGAGGGTGCAGGTTACAGGAGCTGCAGAGACCTACCCGGATCTTGGGTCCAGACATAGGGAGACAACAGGGCCTGCATGTCCAGTGCTTCCCCCACCCCACAAAGTTCACCCATAAGCGAGTTTGGGGCATGGGGTAAGGAGTCCGGGGAGCTGCTGGGCCGCGCTGGTATTGAGCTGACACAGCACGCAGTTCCCCGCAGCCCCGTGCAGCACAGGCACTTAGCAGGAACAATGACTCAGTTATCTCTGTGAGTCACAATTCCTCTTTGGAGTTCCTCCTGGACCTACACAGAGCGGAGGAGAAACTCTCAGCCTAGCCCAGGGTGGGTAAGGCACGGTGCGGACGCAGGACTGGGAGGTTGGGGCAGAGGCACCTGAGTGTCTTAATGTCTTAAAAAGGACCGGCTTATGGGGAACAGCTTGAGAACCAGTCGGTGAAAGCATCAAATTCTCAAATATTTTGGTCTGAGGTATACATTATCCTTTTGAAAACCCTGCGCTCTGGCTCCTACATGACACTTATTATCTGACACTGACATTATCATCAAAGAGGCCGATAAAGGAGGTGCTGTTGTCATCATGAACAGGTCTGACTACCAGAAGGAGGCTGCCAGACAACTCTCCAATACCAAATTCTACAGGCCACTTTCCTCAGATCCCACTGAGGAATACACTAGGAAACTGCACCATCTACTCAGGACACTCCCTACACTAAGACAGGAACAAATCAACATACCCTTAGAGCCCTGACCAGGGTTATTCTATCTACTACCCAAGATCCACAAACCTGGAAATCCTGGACACCCCATCATCTCGGGCATTGGCACTCTCACTGAAGGACTGTCTGGATATGTGGACTCCCTACTCAGACCCTACGCCACCAGCACTCCCAGCTCTCTCCGTGACACCACAGATTTCCTGAGAAAACTACAATGCATTGGTGACCTCCCAGAAAACACCATCCTAGGCACCATGGATGTCGAGGCTCTCTACACAAACATCCCACACACAGATGGAATACAAGCTGTCAGGAACAGTATCCCTGATGATGACACAGCACAGCTTGTTGCTGAGCTCTGTGACTTTATCCTCACGCACAATTATTTCAAATTTGGGACAATATATACCTCCAGACCAGTGGCACCGCTATGGGCACCCGCATGGCCCCACAATATGCCAACATTTTTATGGCCGACCTGGAACAACGCTTCCTCAGCTCTCGTCCACTCACGCCCCTTCTCTACCTACGCTACACTGATGACATCTTCATCATCTGGACCCATGGGAAGGAGACCCTGGAAGAATTCCACCATGATTTCAACAGCTTCCCCCACCATCAACCTCAGCCTGGACCAATCTACACGGGAGGTCCACTTCCTAGACACCACCGTATAAATAAGCGATGGCCACATTAACACCACCCTATACCGAAAACTCACCGACCGCTACGCCTACCTTCATGCCTCCAGCTTCCACCCCGGTCACACCACACGATCCATCGTCTACAGCCAAGCACTGAGGTACAATCGCATCTGCTCCAACCCCTCAGACAGAGACCAACACCTACAAGATCTTCACCAAGCATTCTCAAAACTACGATACCCACACAAGGATATAAAGAAACAAATCAACAGAGCCAGACGTGTACCCAGAAGCCTCCTGCTACAAGACAGGCCCAAAAAAGAAACCAACAGAACTCCACTGGCCATCACCTACAGTCCTCAACTTAAACCTCTCCAACGCATCATCAGTGATCTACAATCCATCCTGGACAATGATCCCTCACTTTCACAGACCTTGGGAGGCAGGCCAGTCCTCGCCCACAGACAACCCGCCAACCTTAAGCATGTTCTCACTAGCAACCACGCACCGCACCATAACACCTCTAACTCAGGAACCAACCCATGCAACAAACCTCGATGCCAACTCTGCCCACATATCTACACCAGCAACACCATCACAGGACCTAACCAGATCAGCTACAACATCACCGGCTCATTCACCTGCACGTCCACCAATGTTATATATGCCATCATATGCCAGCAATGCCCCTCTGCTATGTACATTGGCCAAACTGGACAGTCACTACGCAAGAGGATAAATGGACACAAGTCAGATATCAGGAATGGCAATATACAAAAACCTGTAGGAGAACACTTCAGCCTCCCTGGCCACACAATAGCAGATGTAAAGGTAGCCATCTTACAGCAAAAAAACTTCAGGACCAGACTCCAAAGAGAAACTGCTGAGCTCCAGTTCATTTGCAAATTTGACACCATCAGATCAGGATTAAACAAAGACTGTGAATGGCTATCCAACTACAGAAGCAGTTTCTCCTCCCTTGGTGTTCACACCTCAACTGCTAGCAGAGCACCTCACCCTCCCTGACTGAACTAACCTCGTTATCTCCATACTGATTTATACCTGCCTCTGGAAATTTCCATTACTTGCATCTGAAGAAGTGAGGTTCTTACCCACAAAAGCTTATGCTCCCAATACTTCTGTTAGTGTTAAAGGTGCCACAGGACCCTCTGTTGCTTTTTACATGACACTTGAGTACTAATAGATATGCTTCTAGCAAGTGAAAGTCGGTGAAATGTTATTACAAGAACCCAGAGCTGTTGAACATTCACGGAGATGCTACGCCATCTACTGGGTAACATTTATGCTGCAAAAGCAATGAGGAGTCCTTGTGGCACCTTAGAGACTAACAAATTTATTTGGGCATAAGCTTTCGTGGGAATATAACCCATTTCATCAGATGCATGGAGTGGAAAATACAGTAGCAGGTATAAATATACAACACATGAAAAGATGGGAGGTACCAGTCCTCGCTTACAGACAGCCCCCCAATCTAAAACAAATACTCACCAGCAACTACACACCACACAACAAAAACACTAACCCGGGAACCTATCCCTCCAACAAACCCCGTTTCCAACTCTGTCTGCTTATCTATTCAAGGGACATCATCATAGGACCTCGTTGTTTTTGCTAATACAGACTAACACGGCTACCCCTCTGAATTATGCTGCAAACCCTTGTGGATCTCACAGTAGAAAATACTAGGACCAAAAACTTAGCTGGACTGTTACAGCTATGGTTGGAGATTGACTGCGATTTTTTTAAACACTAAGTAGAACAAGGAGCTTTCTGCTCCTTGATCAGCAGCAACACTCTTCTTATTCGTATAACTGGCCATTTGCACATGTAAATACCAAATTTGCGCAGGCAATCACAATTACATACACAAATAGGCATGCATTTGTGCCCATATCTTTGCATGCACAATTGCTTATGTGAAGCTCCAGCTCTAAATACCTGGGGAATCCAGTGACTGATGCTACCAGGAAGACAAAATGAAGAGTTATCTTACAGTTTGGACAATTTCTGGCAGGTCAACTTCCAGGGTCAGGGCCTGTTGTTTAGAGAACCTTGTCTCCAGCTTGCACTATGGCTATCGAGGGGCTGGCCTCCGAGATAGCAGGAGATGATGACCCACACCCTGAATTTCACTTGGAAGGGAACTGGCAGCAAGGGCAGAGTGTGGTGCACAGGGATGTTACGGTCTCTAATTCTGCCCTATGTAAACGGTGAGCAGCCCCATATTGCACCAGTGGGAGGCCCAGAGCAGCTATCAGGTTAGCCCCTGCTGCTACAGTATGTTGCAAAAGATCTGCAGTGAGGAGACACAGGCATGGGTTATCAAGATGGAATCTGCATCTTGCAATCCTCAGGCCAGCCAGAGCTGAAAGAAAGGAGGAGTCCAAAGTCCCTGAGATGGCGAAATTACTTTGACGATAGGAAGGCTGATGCCCTGAGCTAAGGAAGCAGAGATTATCTTTGCCAGTTCTTAACAGAGTCCTCACCAGGCAGCCTTATGTCCCAGTGATGGGGTGGACTAGGCCCAGAGGCCCCCTGCTGGAGGCCTCCAGGTCCTGCCACACCCATCCTAGGAAAGGAGCAGTAGAGAGGGCCTTCAAGTGGGCTAGTGTGGCTGCAGGGGAAGCCGCCAATGAGAGACTCTGCAGAGAGCAGCCAATCAGGGCTCAGCAGGCCATATAAAAGGAGCTGCAGGGCCAGTGTGAGATCTGTCTACTGGCAGGGACTGGGGGAGCAAGAGGTACTCCTGGTTGGCTCCAGGGGCTAAAAGGGTTGGACAGATCAGTTGCTGGCAGGGACTGGGTGAGCAAGAGAATAGCTTCTGGCTGGCTGCCACACTCAAGATGGGCTACGGGGAAGTGACCCAGGGAAACGTAAAGCAGCAATTAGTAAAGGATGCAGCACAAGGCTGCTTTACTTAAAGGGTCCCTGGGTTGGGACCCAGACCAGTGGGTGGGATCAAGTCCCCCGCTCCCACCAGCCACTGGGGGAAGTGGCTGCACCCCAAGGAAGGGAATTAGAACTATGGCACCCTAGGGAAGGGGGCTGCACTGGGACTGAGTCAGCGGGGAGCTGTGGTCAGTGAGTTGAGTCTAAGAGGGCTCAGTAGGAAGGTTGAGGTAACTGAGGACGAAGTAGAGACACGGAGTCCCCAGGAAAGAAGCCTTTGGGGTGGTGCTCAATTGCAGAGTAGGAACCTTGCAACTTAGCCGGAGCAAGCTAGGGTACTGTGATGGGCCTTGTTGGACTGGTTACAGACTGAGCCCAGGGAGGGCTGAAGGACATTTTGGATTGTGGACCCGGGAAGGGGTTTGTTTGTTTCACACACGGACAGAGTGTGAGGGCTCAGTCACCGAAGACCTGCTTGGCAACTGCAGCAACCAACAGGGGGCACTGTGAGCGGAGGAAATTGAGAAAAAACTATAGGCACACCCACACTCGACCAGGGGGCGCTCACGAGAGGTGAGTGCACCCCATTACAGTCCCATATATTTCCCGTTGCTGAAGAGCAGATGGATTGTCCTACTGAGTAGGTTCTTTTCCTTCGGTTGAATTGAATTAAAGGGGTATAGATGTTGTGATATCCTTTTGCCATTAACAGGATTCTAAAAAGGATTTACAAGAATAACAAGAATAGTTTAACGAGAACAACATTTTGTAAGGGCTATTAAACCTTGTCTTTCAGGGTTCATGCCGATCTCTATCTCTGACTACAGGAGGCCAGGATAGGGGGCAGATTATCCATATCTGCTGCTGCAGAGTTCTTACGAGACACGGGCTGGAAACCGTTTTTCACGCTCCAGGAGAATTGTCAAACTGTCCTAAAAACTTTCCCATCCCGGATCAGGATGAAAAATTGAAATCTTTAAAATATTCGCAAACTGAAAATATGAAAAAAAAATTCAGATCAGGTCACTGGAAACGTTTTGATAATTTCTAAATGTTTCTTTTTGATTTCATCCTTTTTATTGTGTATCTATTTTTTATAGTTTTTAACATTCTAAATCCACTTACATTTTAAAATGAAGAGTTGTGTCAATCCCCAAACTGGAACTCTTCATTCAGAGAATGTCAGAATGGGATGTTTAGACAGCGTCAGCGCTCCCCCTCGCGCCCAAACCAACCCTTTCCCATGAACTTGTTTGGTTTTGAAGAATTGGCATTTTCTGACCAAAAAAAAAAAGTTTAATTTAAAAATCTCCCGACCGGCTTAGTTCTCACGCCTTCCTTTAAAGCAGGGTTTTTCCAACCGTGGGTCACGACCCACTACTGGGTCGCGGCATGCAAGGCGCTCAGTCGCCTTGCTCTGGTCAGCACTGCTGACTGGGACATTAGAAGTCCCATCGGCGGTGCTGCATCCCACCTTTTTGACACTGTGATGTACTCAGGAAGCGGCCAGCAGCAGGTCCGGCTTCTAGGCAGGAAGGCCATGGGGCTCCGCGCGCTGCTCCCGCCCGAGCTCTGGCTCCACACTCCCATTGGCTGGCAACCGGCCAGTAGGAACGGGGGTGGGCGGTGCCTGCAGGCAAGAGTCACGTGGAGCCACTTGCGCGCCTCCGCCTAGGAGCCGGACCTGCTGCTGGCTGCTTCTGGGGCGCAGCGCAGTCCACAGTGCCAGGACAGGCAGGAAGCCTGCCTTAACACCCCCGCTATGCTGCTGACCGGGAGTCGCTGCAGGTAAGCCTGTGCCCCACCCCTGTGTCCCAATCCCCTGACCCAGTCATGAGCCCCCCCAAACCTGGAACCCCCTCCTGCACCCCAAATCCTTCATCCCCAGCCCAGAGCCCTGACCCCTCCCACACCCCAACCCCTGCCCTAGCCCTGGGCCCCTCCAAACCCAGAACCCCTTCCTGTACCCTAAACCTCTCATCCCTGGCTCCACCCCATAGCCTGCATTCCCAGTCCACAGCCCTGACCGCCTCCTGCACTCCAGCCCTCTGCCCCAGCCCTGAGACCCTCCCACACCCCAAAACCCTCATCCCCAGCTCCACTGGGTCACGGGCATCAACAATTTTCTTCAGCTGGGTCTCCAGAAAAAAAGGTTGAAAACCACTATCTAAAGCATCTGGTGCCAGCCAGGGCATCATTCCAGAAAAATTTTGGGGTGGGCAAAGTTGTGTCATCATCCCCACTCCCGCCTCTCCATCGAGGCCACGGCTCCTCATGGGGGGTTAGTGGGCCACTCCCATCCTAGGCAGGGGGTAGGGAGCTGGCAGGCTGGTCCTATCCTGAGGAGTAGGGTGGGTGAAGGGGGGGCTGTCTTACCAGTGACCGGCCCAAGGATAGGGGGTGGGACTGTCTCACACCAGCCTCAGCTCCAGCCCAAGCTGCTACTGCTGCTTCCTGGCTGTCTGGTGGGCAGAGGGATGCTGCTGACAATGTGGCGATTAGCAGCCCTGACCCAGCCCACCCCCCCCAGCAGCACATGCAGGCCTGGGGGAGATGTGAGGAGCTATGAAAAGTCGGAGGGGGGACACACCAAGGTTGGGGGAGCAACTGCCCCCACCACCCCACAGCAAATAACGGCCCTGGTGCCGGCCACGTTCAGAGGCAGGACGCTGGACTAGACGGACCTCAGGTCTGAGGGGGTCTGGCAGTTCCCGTGTTCCTATGACAGCCCCAAGGGGATGGAATCTGGCCCTACTTCCCCTTCTGGGGACATCTGGCTCCTCCCCACGCCCTTCCTTAACCCCTGGGAGCAGGTGAGAACAGGCACTGGGGTCAGGATGTGATTCCACCACCCAGACACACACACTTCATGCCTCGTTTGACGGTGCTGCCGAAAGTCTTGCTTCTCTTTAGATCCTCCTCATCATGCCAGGCTTACATCACCTGTTACCAAGGGCCTCCATGACGCATCGCACGGCCCTCAGACACAATGTCTCCCAGCCTTCCCTGTGGCGGAGCAGGAGAGATGCTGCCACAGCTAGGGTGGCCAGCGCTGGCTGGACGTATTCCTGGAGGTTTCATCACAAAACAAAATCATAGAAGGTTAGAAGAGACCTCAGGAGGTCATCTAGTCCAACCCCCTGCTCAAAGCAGGACCAACACCAACTAAATCATCCCAGCCAGGGCTTTGTCAAGCCTCACCTTAAAAACCTCTAAGGATGGAGATTCCACCACCTCCCTAGGTAACCCATTCCAGTGCTTCACCACCCTCCTAGTGAAATAGTGTTTCTTAATATCCAACCTAAACCTCCCCCACTGCAACTTGAGACCATTGCTCCTTGTTCTGTCATCTGCCACCACTGAGAACAGCCGAGCTCCATCCTCTTTGGAACCCCCCTTCAGGTAGTTGAAGGCTGTTATCAAATCCCCCCTCATTCTTCTCTTCTGCAGACTAAATAATCCCAGTTCCCTCAGCCTCTCCTCATAAGTCATGTGCCCCAGCCCCCTAATCATTTTCATTGCCCGCCGCTGGACTCTCTCCACATCCTTTCTGTAGTGGGGGCCCCAAAACTGGACACAGTACTCCAGGTGTGGCCTCACCAGTGCCAAATAGAGGGAAATAATTACTTCCCTCAATCTGCTGGCAATGCTCCTACTAATGCAGCTCAATCTTTCATTCCTGGAGACTCCAAGACAATCCTGGAGGGTTGGCAACCCTAGGCACAGCACGGCTCATTGGGTTGCAGAGGCTCCCAGTGCAATATATTCATCCCAGCCAGCCAGCCGGCCGGGCCTGCATTTCTGCACCCCGCGGCTCATGGACTTTCTCTGTTTAATGGGCTTTTCTCACAGGCGTTTATAAGGCTCTAGGTATGCCGCCGTATCAGCCCATTTTTAAGTCATTTTTTTTATCAGCGTCCTTGTGAAACTAAACATTCATTCCACCAGGCGTCTCAGGGCCCTGGGTGGATTAAATTCCCTGCCGCTCCCTTGCCAAAGCAGTGCTGATGTGCCGGCGCGTGCTTTACAACCTGCCGGTACCAGGCTGCTGGACGTTCCCAGAGACAGAGCAGAGGCATCGGCTCCACCAGGGACACGCTCCAGAGCCAACGTTTACCCTTTAATCATAACACAGCCCCGGGGTTTCATAATTCAGCTTGACCTTTTCTCCAGTCTCGCCGCGTAAAAACAGTGTGGGGGCCAGGCTGCGGGCTACGCTGCAGGGCTAAAGCAAAGGGGGGAGGGGAAGTAAAGGCCCCATATTCTCACCGAGCACAATCCAGCACAGGGTGGTGAAAGTGCCACCCACGTAGATAGGTGGAGACTGGCCTGTGTCCATCCAAGCTGGGGCAAGTGGCTGAGTAGAACACGTGGTGCCTCTGTGCTCCCCCCACAGCGCCCCTGGGGGCGTTCAGCTCCGAGGGGCAGCGCGATCACTGAGCGGCAACAGGCTCTGGCGAGGGCGAGCCGTTACAGGAGCAGTGGCTATAAGAGAGGCGTTCAATCAATGCATCTCCGATTGGGCCTGGCCTAGCTACCTTCTATGCTGGCACCACCTGCTCTGGAGGTTTTCCAGGCCGGCTCTGTGTCCCAGGCAGTAGGTGCCTCACGCTGTCGTGCCTGCAGGCCAGGCCAGGCGGAGGCTGCCGGTGTTCGGCTCGTGCCGAACGTTGTGGAGGAACGTTCTGTGCTCAGCAACAGCCTTCGCGTGGGCTGGTGAGTGAGGGAGGTGGGTGTGATCCGGCCCCCTGTCCGCTTCAGTGGGGAAGGGAGGGGTAGCCATGCTGCCAGGGCTAGACCACCACAGAGTCGGTCCTGTTGAGGGCCGCGCCCTGAAGATGTGCCTGGGAAAGCTGATCCCAAGCCTGTGCTTGTGGGATTTTTTTTTTCTAAAGCGTACAAAGGGCCCGATGGGGCTGTTAGGCTCAGCCCTGAGCATGGGACAGCCTGTAGTTCTGCCTTCTGGGGAGGAGCACCAGACACCTCTCTGAGGTACGGTCCCTTCAGAGCTCCCCTTCATAGCGGGGGAAGAATGTGCTGCAATGGCCCTTACAAGCCCTTTACCCTCCAGTGCCAGTGGGGTGAAGGTACAGCTCTGCCTGCTCCCCACTCCCTGCTCCTTGCCTCCCTCTTCTTACCCACTTCCTTGGATGGCAGGAGTATGGGGTACGCAACCCATGTCCTGGCCCAAGATCTGGGTATTTCCTACTTAGCCGGGTGGCAGCTGGAGTGGGATGCACCTTTTTCTCCTGCGTGGCTGCATAGGAACAGGGTGCCATCTAGGACAATGTAAATAACTGATTCTTATTGTCACCCCTTTGCCATGTGGCAACAGAGGTTGGAGCCCCATAGGTCAGCTTCTCATTGGAGGTGAAATCAGTGATGAGGAGTCCGGCTATATTCTTAATGTAACTTGTTTTATTTACCGGTCCTGGAACAGAGATGGTCACAAACAGCACACATGATCCCAGCCCAGACACCAATGCCTGGGTTCCCAGGGAGCATCTCTGCCTCCAAAACTGGCTCTAGATAGAGAGATGACGGCAGAGCGCAAACTCCCCTGCTGCTTGCAACACCTCCCCCTTAATGATACAACATCACAAAACTAACACCAACGCAGCGCTTCTTCGGAGATTGCTCTCTGCTCTCACACAAAGAAAGAATATATGTAACTGCACCCATGGGTGACACCTACCATAACAGGTTAAACGGACGCAGTCCTGAAACTCAGTATGTGAGGTAAGCAGGTGAAGTTTGCCTTTTCAGTCTGAAATTCCCTAGATGATGCTCACAGACAGCGCACATGCCTCCTGTTTCAGGGAGAAGGAAATGAAAGAAAGCATTTAGTGGAAGGTAATTAACTATTTCACTGTCCCAAGAAAGCTATATTGATTATATCCGCAGGCAATTCTTTCTGCTGCCATGGTCCCTAACAACATAGGGTACCGTGGGCCAGCCCCATGGAGAGCTGGGTGAAGTTTGGAGCTGAAATCTCGAATGAGCCCTGATCTTTAACAGGGAGCCAGAAAAGAGAGAGGACCCCACTCTGTTCTGGAGCACTTTAAAGGTCAGTGATTTCCTTCCTAGGTTCAGAGAATTGCAGTGACCAAATCCCACATGCGTGGCTTATAGTGGCCAAGTCTGACAGGAGGGTGATGCAGTCTGGTGGCCAGCTGTAGGTGGAGGAGGGGGTGGGTTTTTTGACTGTGCCTGTCTGGAGAATCAGTGGAGAGTCTAGGGGAGCACACGGACTGGCTCGGCAATGTTGTTTGTCAATTGCTGTAAAATTAAGCCTTGTTCAAAGCAGTAATGATTCAGACACTGTCGTGGCATGTGGCTCACGTCATCCAGCAGCAGCCCTAGCACAAGAAGGAATCAGTCCAGGAGCTACAAAGCTGGAATTGCATAGCAGCAAACTCTAGTGTCTGCAAGTAGGCTGCAGACACAGTAAAGCCAGATGTAACCCACACACCTCCTGGGTGTGGTGTTCTGTCCCATCTACTGGCACCGAGACCATTTAGAGAGAGATTGAGTCTGTTTTACAGCCTCAGTTAAGAGCCACATGGCTTGAAGCTCATGCAGTACAGGCTCATGCCCTGAGGTCCCAGGTTCGATCCCACCTGCCAACGACCGGGCTCTGTCGGTGTTACACAAGGAGGCTGTTTTAATGGGCTTGTTGCCTATAGGCAAGCTGTATGTTAATTCATTACTGATGCCATCCCTAATCAAGTCCCAGCTGCATCATTTATCAGGCGCCAATGATGGTAAGTGGATTTTATGGTGCCATCGGCAGAGTGATGAGATGGGGAAAGAAGATGGTTAGCAGACTGTTTCCTATCCTGGGGCTAGCTCTGGAGTCAACGCCGGAACTTGCTTATCTTATGGCTGCAATCCAGAGAAATATATTCATTTCTACTGTGTTATATGTAATGGGAAATAGCCTGAAGTCTGTGCTCTGGCCAAATTCTTTTGAAGTCAAAGGAACTGGAGGAGGACAGTACTGGAACCACTGATTAGCTCATTCGGTCTAATGGGCATCTAATCTAATCTGGGTTTATCTATCTATGGTACGTCAATGGTCTCCATCGCCATGGTGTCTGAGCGCCTCACGATCTTTAATGGATTCATCCTCAGAGCCTCCGTGGGGAACTGGGGAACAGAGAGGCTAAGTGACTTGCCCAAGTCCACAGGTGATGGGGTGTTGACCCCCACACTAGCCTGGAAAGGGTTAATGAGGCTGAGAATCAGATAATGCTGCACCTGAGGGGAATTAGGTGGCCTAAGCAACCCGTGACTGACGTTGGAGCCCAGATAAGAAGGACCAGGCGGGGCTGGTACAAAGCCAGGAAAGCGGCAGTGGGAAAGGGGCTGCAGTACAGAAGACCTGCAGTCACGCTCTGGGCTTAGCAAGGGAAAGGAGGGAGCTGGGGGGACAGTAAAAGCCCGAGGATCCAGGCCCTGAGGGAAGGGCGTACCCAGAGAGGTGTCAGAGAAGGAGCCTGATAGAGGCGATGTAGGAAACAGTCCAGGGAAACAGCAGCGAGGTTTGGGGCAGTGAGACCTTGGCTGCAGGTTGTAATGTCCCTGGATTGGAATCCGGAGTAGGCCCAGGTTCCCCTATCAGCCACTGGGGAAGTGGCACAGAGTGGACAGCGGAGCAGAAGATTGGCTGAGACAAGTGTCCAATGGGGCTGTGATAACCCCCATTGTGATGACCTAGCTGGAGGGCCAAGCCAGGAGGAGCAAGTCAGCGGGAGCGAGCTGAGTCCCAGAGAGGGCGAGAGTGAGCGAAATGGCGGAAGAGGGTGTCGGACCAGAGCTGCCAGGAGGAAGCGCCGCTCTAGTGGTGAGTGATCCCCGTGACACCACACAGGAAGCCTGTGGCAGAATGTGAGACTGACAGTGCTCAGCTTATCCAGTGTATCGAAGCGAAGGTGGAGAGATTCATAGATTCATAGATTATAGGACTGGAAGGGACCTCGAGAGGTCATCGAGTCCAGTCCCCTGCCCACATGGCAGGACCAAATATTGTCTAGACCATCCCTGATAGACATTTATCTATCTAGGTGACTTGATCACTGTGTACAGTGCCCCGGGGGAAATTCTGCCCCACTGCGCAATGCAGAAATTGCCGCAGAATTAATGTTCTGTGCAGAATTTCAGTTTTTCCTCACAAAATTGGCACTGCAGAGCTGCCGGCCACCACTAGGGACTGCTGGACCCAGCAGAGCCCAGCTCCCCAGCTTGCAAATAGAGGATATTGCCAGGGGTTGGAGTAGGGGAAGCTGGAGGGTTCCTGGCACTCCCTGAAGGAAGGAGGCAGCGTGTGTGCCGTGGCCCCACAGTGAGCGGCGCCCTCAGCCCGGCAGGGATGGAGACCCTGTTTAGTGTCAGCCCTGCACAGCCCAATACTGAAATCATTGCAGGAAACTCCATACAAGGCTGGTCTGATCAGCATCAGGCTGTTTCTCCCTCTGGATCCCTGGACTCGGGGGGAGAGAGGGGGGTGGTGCAGGTGCTGGGACCGTGGGGCACCCCACAGCTGGGGTCTGTAGGGAGGGGATGTAGGTGTCTGGCCGGGTGGCTGGTCTCTGGGGGTAAAGATCCGATGGCTGGAAATTGAAGTTAGAGAAATTCAGCCTTGAAATAAGAAGCAATTTCTGGGCGGGGCGGGGCGGAGGGGGGGGGGGGGG